>NC_091998.1:3360336-3660336 GCF_044704955.1 Pristiophorus japonicus | reverse complement strand
TTGGAAAAAAATATCGACAGGGGTTACGCTCGAAATTTGGAAAGTTACTTTGTACAAATGGAGGCAACTCTTGAACTTTCATGTTTCTGACATAGAACATAAAGCAAAATTAAATTCATGACTTCCTGTTCTGGCAGCGAGTAAGAAATGCAAAGTAATCAGGTGACTGATTTACCTGAAAGGATTGACACTGGAGTTGTGCATTCCCCCTGGCATCCCATCAGTAACTGAAGTATCCAAACTGACTGGACTGTTGCTGTTGCGCTCACTGCTTTCGTAGCCAGACTCCATTCTCTGAATAAAACGTTCACTTTCTCCCAGACTGTGGATCCCGGCTTGTTGCATACCTTTACCAGGATACCCAGCCTTCTCGTATCTGTCATTATTGATCTGTACGCCCTTTCCTTCATTCTTCATATTGTCGAGTGTCAAAGGAGCACCTCCAAATCCGACTGAACTTTCAGCCTTATTGTGGTTCAAATCTTTAATGCCATCTTCGCACGTTGCATTCATCTGTGTGTAACATGCAATTCTCCTCTTCTCTTTCGTGAAAATACTGTCAATATTGAGGACCTCCCGTTTGGGTTTCCACATGTAGGTCTTTGACCTGCTCGATGAGCACGATTTGGATTCACTGCTGGTGCTTTCCATTTCCCAGTCTCGTCCACCTGACCGTCCACCTGACATTCGGAAGCTGCCATTATCTACAGGGTCCACCACCTTTGCTGGAATGGGTTTGCTGTTACTCTGCTCTTGGTTATGCAGCGGTCGGTTATGAATAATATTGCTCATAGTTTCTCTGAAGTCCTTTAATCTACTCGTCGCAGGTTTCGGTCCAGTTCTCGGGGCTTGTTTCTCTTTCAATGTTTCACCTACAATTTTGGGCATATAAAACACACAGTATAAAGTGTACACAAGAGCAGTGACTCCACTAGTCACAAGTGCCCACCACCCTTCACAGCCACACCTGTACCAACCTTCACTTCCAAGTTCATGGCACTTTTGCAACAGGGGCTCTAGACTCCTTTCCTCACCTTCACTGTGATAACCACAGGACGGAACTTCATCCGATTTCTCTGGTTTCCCTCGATTATCAGGGCGCCTAGGTCGGCTGGAACTCCGCCTTCTATCCACAGAAATCCCTTTTTTGAAAGGAGGTCGTTGGTTAGATTCACTGTCTGTATGATGCCCTGGGACAAAATATCAATTTCTTAAGATAAAATGAATAATTTTAAAAAGAAACGAATATGGCAGAGCCAACGAAATGGAGTGCCCCACCTTCAACTCACTGACTGACACATTGCCATCAATACTCACCGTGAGAATATCACTGTGATTCATGGCATTAAACTCCTGTCATTATTAAACAAAGGCTTGCCTCTGACTGTAATTATACTGCAGTTCGTGATCTCATACTTCCAAAACTACAATGAGCTTCCCTCCCGAACAGTAAATTTGGGCTTGAAGGCATGGGAGCATCTACAAACACAAACCATTTCAAAAGCTCTGCTGGACGTTATGAAGTGCCACTCTGAAGGAAATTTTTCTAACCTCCCCTTCCCAACTTTGTCATCATTTTACATGTGCCCTCTCACCCAGCAGTGGAAACAATATTACTTGCATCATAACCCCTCCATCAGGTCACTGCTTAACCTGCCAACTCTAATGAAAAAATACCAAGCTTCTCAAGTCAAATTGCATGTGTGCACTAAATGCCAATACATGGGCAATTTCTTTCTTACAAACAAAAAGGTCCCGAATGTAAAATTCTGTATGCATCAGCAGAATTTTTATTTTTAAAAGGACAGTTAGATGCTCAACATGTAATAAAACCCATTACCATGGCCAAGAGTGTCCAACCCAAGCTGCTGAGAGCCACACAATTTCCCAATCCGTGCCCGTCTCCACTGCAAGTCTCTGCCTGAATCTCTCCAATCAGGTTTTCACCCCTACCACAGCACCTCAAACCAATGTCACAAATATACTTTATCTCGCCTTGCCCTTTCTGCAGGCATGGGTCCACCACACGTCCTTCCTCTCATGCCTTTCCTCTGTCGTCCAGCTTCATGGAATTGTCCTTGCCATTGTAGCAAGATTGGATTGAAGCAAGAACATCCTCGGCAATGATTTCTTTTCCTGCCTCTGCACCGTGACCCCCCCCACCCCCCACCCCCCGGAGTTCCCCAATGATCAATCCTTGAACTCCTCCTCTTCCTCAACTACATGGTACCCTTGGTGACATCATGTGCAGACATAGGATCACCTTCCACACGTGAGCTGATGCCCAGTTCTACCTTTCCATCACTTCTGCCAACCTCTCCATGGTTAGTGTGCGGTCAGATTGCTTGACCAATATCCAGTCTTGGGTGAGCCATAATTTCCTTCAGTTAAACATTGTTAAGACTGAAGCCACTGTCTTCCGCCCTCACCACAAACTCTATACCTCTGCCACTGATTCCAGCCCCTTCTGCAGCTGAACCAGACCGTCACAACCTCGTTGTCCGCTTCAACCACGAGCTGAGCTTCCGAT
The DNA here is from genome assembly GCF_044704955.1 of Pristiophorus japonicus. Lineage (NCBI taxonomy): Eukaryota > Metazoa > Chordata > Chondrichthyes > Pristiophoridae > Pristiophorus > Pristiophorus japonicus. The sequence goes on along the minus strand of NC_091998.1, from coordinate 3,657,806 downwards.
CCAATATCCTTGTTAATACAAAGACCACCTACGTCCACATCCGGAGTTCCTGCTTTAACCCCCGCCACCTCCCTTTCCTCTTTTAAGGCCCTCCTTGAAAGCTTTTGGTTGCCCTAACAAAATCTACTTCTTTGGCTTGGCATTCATTTTTTTGGTTATGCCTCAAAGTGCATTGGGCGTTTTTCTACATTGAAGGCATTGTATAAATGCAAGTAGATGTTTTGAGAAATCCACACACATAGGGTTTCTGTTTGCCCATTTTGAATGTCTACTCTCTCCCCGCAGTGACACACCTGACTGACTTAACGCTAGAGAGCATAGGCAAGAACCAGAGCTCAGGGACCACAAGTGTGTGCAGAGGTACTGCTGCAATATACAAGGTGTAATACTTGCAAGTTTTCCATTGCTTGTCCAGCCACGACTACCCAGCAATTGGGCATTAGCATGCTGGCTTACCTGGAGCCTGGGAAAAGAATCCCACTTCCCAATGACAGGTTTACCCCTCCCTTTGGCCTGCCAGATTGGCTGGTTAATCATCAGCAGTGCCCAGAACATAGCAAGCAGTGACCCCGGTCAGCAGCAGCAAAACCTCAGCGAGTGAACACAGGTAACTGCCATGGCAACCACTTGTTGGAGACCGGGGGGCTCTCCAGGCACCAGGTACACTATTTTGGGTGATTCGACTATTTGAACTCCAGGTGGGGCGGATCAATATATTAGATAGAGCAGCACTCCTATTCCATGCTTCACCACATTAAAAACCTACATTAGTTGATGAATCTGAGCCCATGCATCACAAGTAAAACAAAAAGGAATATACAAGGTTTAATTCTTTCAACAAGACTTGTACTCACAAAATATTACTTAGTGATATTTTCGAAGGGTCTCACAAAACACATACTCTTAACATCTCAAGTACTGGGTTGAAAATTTGAGAGAATTGATTCAATTTCTTTTTCAGATTTTATTATACCTCAATTCTCTGTATCCACTGTAAAATTTCTTCTCCGAAAATGACAATCCTTTATTGTCTTAATTTAATCCATTTTGCCAGGATCTGACCTGCAAGTGATTGATTTTCTATTCTTAGGGCTACGCATCATTTCTGAATTTATAGTACCTGTATCCCTGCTGCTTTGAGAGGCTGTATCATTCTCCATGTTGTAAATCACTGTACCCTGCGAGTCAGAGGAGAAATGGCTGACCATAGACTCATGATGACTGTATTTGTAATGGTAGCTCTCATTAGAAGAATCTGTCCTGCTGTCACTTGATATAGATGGCTCTCTTCCTGCAGAAAGGCAAGCCATAAAAAACATGAGTCAGTACTATCCAGAGCACACAATATATTCCAGTTATACCTGCCATCTCAATTGGTTTTGCTGCACACTTTTAAGGGAGTGCAATCCGGCAGAGGAAACAGAAGCCTTTTCATTTTAGAACAGTCAGGTGCCAATAAATCAACTCTTAATCTATACATAAGCCTTTCAAACTCAGCAATTTTCAAGGGAAATAGCTTCAAAACACAATTTCTACACGGGCACCTTTATCAGCTATTTAAGAAAAACAGGAAACCCAAGTATTGTGCTTAGCAAGTAAACACTCCATACAGACTTTCCTCAAACTTCAGTTTACATCATATCTAAACAAACTTAAATCATTAATAAATGAGTCTCATTGTCAGCACCCTTTTCCAAGAAGAAAAAATAAATAACACAAAGATTTGTAATTAAATGTTTCTGTGCTTTGGTTGTGAATATATTGGTTTGAACTGTGATTGTAGATGACATCTGCAGGGGAAAGAATAGAAACACAGAAATTTACAGCGCAGAAGGAGGTCATTTCGGTCCATCGTGTCCACGCCGGCCGACAAAGCCACACGGCCCTTGGTCAGCAGCCCTAAAGGTATGAGCTGAAGTTAGAGCTAGCAACGAAATCTCCCCTCACCCTACTCATATTCGCATCCCTTTCTCCCCGACAACCCCAAACGTTTAACACTTGCTTGGGTGCAATTCCGCAGGCACCAGCTACCCTCGGGTGCCTCAAGATGTGTCGCTCCGAAGCCACTCCTTCATTCCTATTTCAGCCTGGACAGTTAGTGTCGCGATCAAGCCTTATTCTGCAGTCAGCTAGTGTTCTCTTGCGCACAGCACCATTACTGGATCACAGCTGGAAGCCTAGCCAAGAGCGCAAAGGCCAACTGGAACACCCAACCACCCTGGCTGAGATCTATTAACACAGAACAGATTAGGGATCAAATAATGGGATCATCCTCATCCGTGCATCTCGATAACACACCGGGCAATGCATTTACCAACGTTGCATTTCTAATGTTATCTTCTGGTGGCATATTTTTTTGTGGGCATTTTCTAACCCTTTCTACTTTTCTGACCACAAACTAGCAGTTGATCTGCTCCTATGACCCCACTGATCGCATTCTGAACAACCTTCAAAAGCAGAACAAAGTTCAGGGATTTCTCTCCATCTCTTTGAAAGGGGTTCTCATGCTTTCATTCTCACCAGCAAAGTCCAATGTCCTCGCCCCCACCAAGAGCAAATATGAAGACATGAGTAATAGTCTCTACAGGCTGTTTGTGAACAATATATATATCTGGTCCACTTGAGTTTCTGGTCAATGGTGACCCCCAGGATGTTGACAGTAGGGGACTCGGCGATGCTAATGCCACTGACTGTCATGGGGAGGTGGTTATGCTCTCTCTTGTTCGAGATGTTCATTGTCCGACACCTGAGGGGCGCGAATGTTACTTGCCATTTATCAACTCAAACCTAGAAGTTGTTCAGGTCTTGCTGCACATGGGCATGGACGGCTCCATTATCTGAGTAATTACCAATGGAGCTGAACACTACAATCATCCTCACTTTTGACATTATGATGGAAGAAAGGTCATTGATGAAGCAGCTGAAGATGGTTGGGCCTAGGACACTGCCCTGAGGAAATCCTGCCACCTCATCCTGGGGCTAAGATGATTGACATCCAACAACAACCATCTTCCTTTGTACCAGGTATGACCTCCAGCCACTGGTAATTTTCCCCGCTGATCCCCACTGACTTCAGTTTTGATACAGCTCCTTAATGCACACTGAGTCAAACGCTGCCACGATGTTAAGGGCAGTCACTCTCAGCTCACCGTCGCAATTTACCTTTTCCGTTTGGACCAAAGCTGGAATGAGGCCTGGAGCCGAGTGGTCTTGGCGGAACCCAAATTGGTCATTTTGGTGACTAAGTGCTGCTTGCTATCACTGTCAATGTGTCCTTCCATAATTTTGCTGATGGTTGGGAGTAGGCTGATGGGGCAGTAAATGGCTTTTTATGGACAGGACATACCTGGGCACTTCTCCACATTGTCGGTTAGATGTTAGTTGTAGCTTTAATGGAAAGCTTAGCTGAAGGCTAGTTCTGGAGCACAGATCTTCAGCAATACAACCTGGATATTGTCAGTACTGTAGCCTTTATCGAATTGGCTGACGACTGGCATCCAAGATGTTGGGGACCTCAGAAGCAGGTCGAGAAGGATCATCCTCTCAGCACTTCTGGCTGGGGATGGTGGTGTACATTTCAGCCTTGTCTTTTGCACTCACATGCTGGACTCCGCCAGCATTGAGGTTGGGGATCTTCAGGGAGCCTCCTCTGTTCGTTAGTTGGGTAACTGTCCATCACCATTCGCAACTTGGTGTGGCAGGCTGGCACAGCTTTGACCTGATTAAAATATATGGAAGCCTTTAAACGGGCCTTTATAATGTAACATTTTGCGTCAAGAAATTAATTGGGTAAGGATTGAAGATTTTAAAGCTGAGAAGTAAAGCATGCAAGATATGACTTTCATCCTGCAATTTCCCCCACATAGAAGCTTTCCAATCTCATCCTGGATGTTGCAAGAGACAAGGGACAGTCGCATCTTCACAAAGGAAGAACTTGCATTCACTCCTGATTACTCCAAAGTTCCAAGATGCAATTATTTCATCAGAAATGTTGACAAAGGGCTGACAACAGACTGCCTGCCAACCTGGGAGAAACACTGCGTGGTACTGGCATTGGTGGGTGACAGAAGAATGTAAAACCAAAAGTTTAATTAAGAAAGACTTATGCCATTCTTCTGAGGTAAAATGAGACACTCAAAGAGTCCAATTCCTCAATCTGTCCAGGCGGAATCAAATGCAACGAGAGAGAGATTTCAATCATCCATGAATAATAAAAGTCATAATTACCTGAATCTTCACTGTCATAACAGGTTCTGCTGTACTGATGGCCATCTGCTAGGGGCAGATCCTGTACTGACACTGGAGTGCCTCTTGGATCTGCATACAAAAGTAGTAAGGGCTGATAGTGGCTCTTAATGCATCTGGTCACTACGTCCTTCCACTTGGGTCCAATCTAAATCAAAAACAGGAAGAGTTGCGACACTGTAGTTATTACTGTACAACTTCAACTGCCTCATCAGCACTGAAAGTGTTTCAATGCTTTTAAACTAGCATCATAATCCAAATAAGCCTAAAACATGGCCTTCATAAAAGGTAAATTGTACTGAGTCTTGTTATATGCTAACTTATTTGTAGCCGAGTGTGGTAAGGAAACTGGTGCTATTTACTCCTTGCAACAGTAGCAAACATGCATTCATTTGTTTACGTTGAGATCTAAGCTCAGATATTTTTTATAATGGGGAGCAGGGAGCAACACTTTCCTTATTTAGCAATCTAAGCTGGGAATTGAATGTAGAGATGAAGTGGAGAGTGCAAAGGTCACTAATACACCACAAGAAAGGTTGCCGTTCCACAGGTTGACAGATCGTATCCCACATCTCTTCCAACAGTGATGCGGCTCGGAATTAAACGTTGCTGCTCTTAGATGGAATTACTGAGAGGAGGAACTGTTCTGACCTGACCACATTTAAAAACTGTGCACTCCTTTTACTGAGACGCAGCTTCAGAGTGTGGGCGAGGCTGCCTCCCAGCAGGATTCATTCAGACATGACTGTCAGAATATGCAGTTCAAAACACCAATCTAAACCATGTGCGGGGGAAGCAAAGACATGAACTAAGCAAAAGACAGCTGAGGAAGAAGTTGTCACAGTTACTTTATTCATGTACTGTGGTTATCGCTGAACCTGAGGCAATCAGCCACGTAAAAGGCCAGTAATAATCATGACTCTCGGACTAAATTACATCAATGACAAAAATGCAGCATTTGAGGTAAAGAACTCCTACCTCTTTCACATGGGCATCATCAAAATACATCCATTTGCGAATTTTTGTTTGGAAAAAGAAGGTAGAGTAGTGTTTGCCATAGTAACACACCATCCCCACCAAATAGAGCTCTGTGTGTTTAGCTTTGTCATCTGTCACCCGATAGAATAGCTGTAAAATACAAAGGATATCCATAGGAGTTTGTTGAAATTGTGACGGGCTGTATCTAATCAGCCTCAGTTTACCGTGCTCAGATATCTACAGCAATCCTTGCTTTAGTTAATATTCTAGTCTTTTAGAAAACAAAATGATAAGAGTTTCTTACTCTCATCAGCAAACACACAAGGTGCAATCATTGACTAAACTACCTGGAATCAAACAGTTAGCCAGTTTTTAAAAACAAGTCAAAAACAGTTTCTGGTTTAGACCACAGGGTGCTGCATTTGCTCATGTGAGCGTGTCAGAAAACATACTATGTTACAGGCAACAAGGCTCCTAAATGTTTTGCAAGCTACCCAATGAGGTTTGCAGGTCATCGTTTATTAAAGAGGGGATTGTTAAACAAGAGTAACACAGAGCTGGAAATAAAATGCCTGAGAGGAACATAAACAAGTTCTGTGGCTAATAAGTTTCTGCATTCCTTAATGCACTTTCTCCCTCTCATTGTAAACCGACCAACAGTGAATTGTGATGGTTTCAAAACAAACCCCATTTAAAAAAAAAAGTTTTTCTGTTAATATCCAAAATGATTTCCAAGATTTGGTCTTCAGTGTTGCTAACACATGCTGGTTCTTTGTAAACCACATTAAAACCTTAATATGATTGATGGAGGTCCAAGGCAGTGACTGAGCCAGCATTTACACTACAACTGTACTGCTGGTGCCAAGTGACTTCACTTTGTAGTTTGAATCCAATAGTACAAAGGTTGCTAGGGGCCCAAAACGATGCAACTATGATTCAATTTTAAATTCAGGAAGCGTTTCACTGTTTTGCTGTTTCCACAGCATTGACAGAGCACATGATATAGCCAACCGTGGAATGTGGAAAATATACTCCGACAAGACAACTACTAAAAAGGAACAGACAGTTGCCATAACAAATGCTGTGACTGGTGAGTTATTTAGTCAGTTTATCATTGAATGTATTTCCGCATTCCAGACCAGAGAGCTACCATTTAGAGAGAAGTGTAGTGCAATTAATGGATATTCCCCAGACTTTCCACAAGCCTCAAATATATGCACCAGTTCAATATGTCAAATGTTTTTTTTTGATATACTGGCATTAAAAAAGCTTCAAATCTATGTGTTGCTAAGGTAACCTGTAAATAGTTATTCCCATCTTGAAAGCACAATATTGAAATATGGCACAATGGTGGAAACCAACTTTTGTTTTGCAAAACCTACACCCTTCAAAGCTCAAAAGAAATCCACAGACTGAGCAGAAGCAGTCAATGTACTCCGTGTCCTTGCATAATAGCTGTACTTTTTACCTTCAGTAGCACCTAAAGCAAACGGCGTGAGCCACATCAGCGCACGTTTTACAGAAGAGATGCAGTGAATGCTGCCAAACGGTTCAAGCAGCAAATTCATTGACTATTTTCCCCAATGATCAAAGCCTTCAAAGAAATGAATCGTAACCTTTTGCCAAAAACTACTGTACCTTATAGTAAGATACAAAAGACAATGTACAAGTTAAAATATTAAATAGGTTACTGGTCAGTAACCTAGAAGACAATCTCCACCATAAACACCTCGTGTATATACCAAAATAAGAATTATTTCTTAAACTGTGAACATCTCTAACTGCCAATATGCATTAATTTTCTATGTTTCTATCCTTACTACTAGGGGAATCAAGGGGTATGGTGAGAAAGCAGGAATGGGGTACTGAAGTTGCATGTTCAGCCATGAACTCATTGAATGGCGGTGCAGGCTAGAAGGGCCGAATGGCCTACTCCTGCACCTATTTTCTATGTTTCTCTAATTCTATTCGGTTTAACAAAAGTTAAAACTTTTACATTAATAAAAAGGATAATTTTCTGCAAATCAGATTACAAAACTATAAACCAATTGACCTTCATGGAAATGATGAGTGGTGAAAGAATTAGTACGAAGTGCAAATTAAAGATACGGCACTGAAACGATTACTCCAATGGATCATTTGGTTTCAAATGGGGGACAATGGACCTATACAAAAACATTGCAGTTAAAATTTAAATGAGTGCAATTGTGAATACATTTTTTACTATCCGAAAAATTATTTTTGACACAATGTTTAACCTTTACGAAGTTTAAATGGCGACAGAATGAATATTAAACTAATCTATAAAAATGGATAAAGAGTCATTGTTGTGGCTCTGGTTATCATAAACACAACAAAGCATAGGAAGAGGAGTTGGCCATTCAGTCCATCAAGCCTGTTCTGCCATTCAATTAGAGTATGGCTGATCTGTGCCTCAACTCCATTTACCTGCCTTTGATCCTATCCCTCGATACCCTTACCCAACAAAAACCTATCAATCTCAGACTTGAAAATTCCAAGTGACCCAGCATCCACAGCCTTTTGGGGGAGAGAGGATCAGATTTTCACTATCCCTTGTATCAAAGTGCTTTCCGATTTTACCACTAAAAAGCCTAGCTCAAATTTTAAGATTGTACCCCTTGATCTGAATTTCCCCAACAAAGAAAATAGCTTCTCTGTATCTACCCTATAAAACAGCCTTATAATTTTAAAGACTTTGATTAGATCATCCCTCAACCTTCGAAATGTAAGGGAATGCAAACCAAGTTTATGCAACCTGTCCTCTGGTGAATGTGCACTGTACCCTCTTCCAAGGCCAATTTATTTTTCCTGAGGTTTGGTGCTCAAAACTAAACGCAGTACTCCAGATGGAGTCTGACCAAGGCTCTGTACAGCCTGAACTTCACTTCTGTACTCCAGCCCCCTTAAGATAAAGAACATTCCATTCGCCATTTTGATTACTATTCGTACCTGTGCACTAGCTTTTAGTGATTTGTGCACATGGACACCTAATGCCTTGGCTTTTCAGCTGCTGCTAGTCCCACTCTCAATTCCAAAGTGGATTACCTCACACTTCTCCACATTGAACTCCATCTCTGAGAGTTTTGCTCACTCACTAATTGCTTTGTAACTTCCTGCTCCCAACTACACAACTTACTGTGCCCCTCAACTCAGGGGGAACTCTTCTTCCTTCATCATGCCATTAATATATATGCTGAAAAGCTGAGGTCCCAGTACAGATCTCTGGGCAACATAACCTGTCACATCCCAGAGAATATTCCTTGTTTTCTCAAATCACTGTCTCCTCCCACCCAATCAATTATCAACTGTGTCACAAAATTCTGTGCACTTCCATTTTTGCGAATAATCTCATGTGGGACCTTATCAAATGCCTTCTGGAAATCCGTAGAGACAACATCGAAAGACACTCCTCTATCCACCATGCTACTGGGCCCCGTCTGCTCTCTCAGGTGGACGTAAAAGATCCCATGGCACATTTCAAAGGAGAGCAGGGGAGTTATCCCCAGTGTTCTGGCCAATATTTATCCCTCAATCAACATAAACAGATTATCTAGTCATTATCACATTGTTGTTTGTGGGAGCTTGCTGTGCGCAAATTAGTTGCCGCCTTTCCCACATTACAGCAGTGACGACACTTCAAAAGTACTTCATTGGCTGCAAAGTGTTTTGGAATGTCCAGTAGTCGTGAAAGGCACTATATAAATGCAAGTCTTTCTTTTTTTCTCCCTTCTTCCTTAAATACTAGAGTGAGGTTTACAATCTTCCAATTCAAAGACACAATTCTTGAATCTAGAAAGCTCTGGAAAATCATGACAAAGGTATCTAAAATTCACTCGCCAATTTTATTTTTTTAAATAGTGTGGGGAGGAAAACTTCAGGTGCTGGAGATTTATCTATCTTATGTCCTGTTACTTTCTCCATTACCATTCTTTACTTCAATTCAAACTAAGTTCCTTCACTTGACTTATTTTTAGGTTCCATGTACCACTGGTATTTTGTCCTCTTCATTGTAAAAATGGATACAAAGTACTCAATTCATAAGTCTGCCATTTCCTTACTGACCAGTAACAAACAGTAATAACCATCTTACATCTCCTAGTTTGAGGCATGTTCCTAGGCTATGGATGACATCTTCAGCAAGATCAGAATGATCAGAGTCCCAGACCAGACCGATAGTGATTATCTCGGGGGAGTTCATCAACACTTTGCGGATTCTGATCTTCTCGCCACAGTTGCTCTGAAAAGGAAATCAAAAGTTTCACTACAGTTCCCTTCACGGTACTGACAAAAGCAAAACAAGCCACAACAGCACTGAGTATATGCAGTGCTCATTGAAAGCTCAAAGTGAAGTGCTATACATAGGCAAAATATTTTTTGTACAACATGCAGCGCAGCCAACTACTCCTCCATATGCTCTGTCAGTTTGGTCAACTGCAGGCTCACTCCTACAGTGTGCTAACTTCCAATCTTATCTATCCAATGAGGCATCTGCTGGAAACCAGGCACTTCTCAAAACACGGAGAGAAAGAAAGGATGACAATGAAGAGGCAGAAAAGGGGAAGAAGAGAGCAAGCCACTCCAGGTGATTCCATCAGATTTAGTTTAGGTCAACTAAAAAGTTACTATGGTGACACATTATTTGAACAACTTTCAGTATACTTTATAAATAAATTCTCTTCTCTTTACTGGGCCACAGAAGCAGCAGAAAAGCTGAAGCTTCCCAATGGCTTAGTGAGCACAAAGACCAGGAAAGTGCCAGGTTCAACATTTAGCCTCAGTCAAGTCAACTGAGCATGGTAATTGGGCTTCGTGCCTGGCTTAAGGAGAGGTGGAGAGGTGGGCAGCCAACCAATCTCACTTCTAACCCCCATCCAGAAACCCCACTGCCAATAGTGTTTCCATTTGTCTGTGCGGATAGAAGAATCAATCTGATTACAAATTTTAATTAACTTTAAAAAAGTCTGCAGTGACTTGCATTAATAAAAGATTAGTATTCTGAAAGCTTTGCGTGCAATTAAAATTGTGACCCTACCAATGAACTAAGAATGCTGAGGTCTTTGATCCCAAATATAAAATATTGCTCCAAGTTTTTTTTCAGATTTAATAGAATATTTGAAAAAATATGTACAACTGTAAAGATGAAAAATAAATTTTTATGGTGACTACATGTTGAACTGGACAGACTGTATATTAAGAGTCATTAATTTGTAAATATGCTTTGCTATTTGCACCTCAGACATTCCTGGACTTGTGCAAGATCATAAAAGACAAATTTGTACAAACGCAGAGGTTTTGTTTGGTGGTAATTCAAATACTGTGCAAAAGCCAAAAACATGACTCATTCTATAATTTATAAATCCTAATTATGTCTTTGTATTTCATTTATTTTATATAATAAATGTATTTGCAAAAGAATATGGACAATGGTTCTCAATTTTCAAATAAAACCGTTAGTAACTGGACTGTGCAATTTCTGCTGAGTGGGTTACAGCGATCAATAAAAGGTGATTACTCATTGTGATATACCACAAGCATATTCAAAAGGCAATGGATACAGATGTCGTATCTTTTAAAATAGTCTTTCCAGTTTCTAATTAACTACTGCCAATGATCGATTAACCAGTCAGTGGCAATAATATGCTCAGCGTCAGTGCAATATACTCTAAACATTAACTTCAGGATTTACCCTCATCGTAACTTGATGAAGTTATTCGCCCATTTTGGAATAATGTACTGTCCTAGATAATATTTAACTGATGCAATGCCCAGAGGTCTATTCAACCAATATTGGCATCACAAACCAATGCAGCAACAGTCGAAATGGCTGCCAATATTTTCAGTACTTCTATCTGAAAATATTCTTAGAACCGCTATGCACCACTGTCCACAGGACCAGTTACATAGAAACACAGAAAATAGGTGCAGGAGTAGGCCATTCGGCCCTTCGAGCCTGCACCACTATTCAAAAAGATCATGGCTGATCATTCACTTCAGTACCCCTTTCCCGCTTTCTCTCCATACCCTTTAATCCCTTTAGCCGCAAGGGCCATATCTAACTCCCTCTTGAATATAGCCAATGAACAGGCATCAACAGCTCTCTGCGGTAGGGAATTCCACAGGTAACGACTCTGAGTGAAGGAGTTTCTCCTCATCTCAGTCCTAAATGGCATACCCCTTATCCTGAGACTGTGTCCCCTGGTTCTGGACTTCCCAACATCGGGAACATTCTTCCTGCATCTAACCTGTCCAGTCCCGTCAGAATTTTATATGTTTCTATGAAATCCCCTCTCATCCTTCGAAACTCCAGTGAATACAGGCCCAGTTGATCCAGTCTCTCCTCATATGTCAGTACTGCCATCCCGGGAATCAGTCTGGCGAACCTTCGCTGCACTCCCTCAATAGCAAGAATGTCCTTCCTCAGATTAGGAGACCAAAACTGAACACAATATTCCAGGTGAGGCCTCACCAAGGCCCTGTACAACTGCAGTAAGACCTCCCTGCTCCTATACTCAAATCCCCTAGCTATGAAGGCTAACATACCATTTGCCTTCTTCACCGCCTGCTGTACCTGCATGCCAACCTTCAATGACTGATGTACCATGACACCCAGGTCTCGTTGCATCTCCCCTTTTCCTAATCTGCCACCATTCAGATAATATTCTGCCTTTGTGTTTTTGCCATCAAAGTGGATAACCTCACACTTATCCACATTATACTGCATCTGCCATGCATTTGCCCACTCACCTAATCTGTCCAAGTCACCCTGCAGCCTTTTAGCGTCCTCCTCACAGCTTACACCGCCACCCAGTTTAATGTCAGCTGCAAACTTGGAGATATTACACTCAATTCTCTCATCCAAATCATTAATGTATATTGTAAATAGCTGGGGTCCCAGCACTGAGCCCTGCAGCACTCCACTAGTCACTGCCTGCCATTCTGAAAAGGACCCGTTTATCTCGACTCTCTGCTTCCTGTCTGCCAACCAGTTCTCTATCCACGTCAGTGCATTACCCCCAATACCATGTGCTTTAATTTTGCACACCAATCTCTTGAGACCTTGTCAAAAGCCTACCACCTTTCCTCTCCTTTCCAACCCCCATTATTGTCTGTGGCAGTCATTCAGGATCAACATGCAGAATGTACATGTTTCTACTAATCAGCAACTGTCAAGTTATATCAATCTAAAACTGAATGGAGTAAAGAAAACAGAGAGGAAAACACTTACTATACCATACGCACAATCGTTGACAGACACGTAAACAATTTTACAATTAATGTCAGAGACAATTAGGGAAACCTTCAGCCTTAATCAATAAAAAGACGCTGCTTCTCAACTTTATTTACTTCAACACACCGGCTTGTTGCTAGGGAGAACAGTAGCATGACAACCAAACCCAGTAATAAAGCTCAAGTCAAGCTGAGTGAGACCAAGAATTGTGCTCTTACATTAGACACACATGGGAGCAGATCCGGCCCTGATCTTTATTCAAGACTCTCATGTACACTACGATAGTCGGGCAGCTCAGTGAAGTTACAGCAGTGGCCCATACAAGAGTAATTAGCATCTAATTGGTCCCCAGACGAGTGTGGACATTGATTTATTTTTTTAGGGAGAGGGCAGGAGGGAGGAGAGGGAGATTTGGGGTGAGAAAAAGGAAGAAAAACAAGATGCATAAAATTTCAAGGAACACTTTCAAGTACATTTTTAAAAAATGGTTTGGAAAGTTATTTCAGAATGGTTATTCTACCATTCAAAAATAAACAGTGAATACATTTTAATAAAATAAAATGCTCAGTTATATAGAGCAGGTAACTTAAATTAGGCAGAATAGCCAAAGAAAAAACAATGCTTTTTGCAGATGGATGAAGCAAATAACATTTTAATTCCAAATGGTTGTACGGTATTTATATCATGAAACCACTTAAATGATTTGAATAAAATTAAGATTAGATCACATTCCATAGTCACATTTGTTTTATTACCACTCTAATTCTGTAGTCTAATCAGGAGAGAGAAAGTGCTTAAAGCTATTGAACTTTTCACATTCAACAATGAACTGTAGTCATTGAGATTCCAGTTACATTCTCAGACCATCTTCCAATGGAAGCAAAAATTGCCATGGAGCTGGGCATTTGGAGCACAAAGGACCACCAACAGGTCATTAAATGGACTCTGAACAGGTTTCATGTAATGAAGCACAAATACTGCAGTGGAGAAAAGAAACTTGTGCAAGTCCAAAACTCTCTTGAAAATGATTAAATGACATTACAAAATACTAGTATGCAGGGATATTTTTTATCTTAAAATAATTTTCTGTTCAATTTTGTCCTATCTGTTGCAATAATTATTTTAAGCCATTTTTTTTCTAATATCTTTTCCTCACAACTTGCACATAAACACTAAATTAAAATAATAAATATCGCCAGCTAATGTGCTAGCAGTTTGTACGCAGTGAAGAACTGCTGCACTGGATATACTCAGGCCAGGAATGCAGTATTCTGATCACTACCACGTGTAGATCTTCCCCAACCAATGGGCAAGGGCCAAGCAGCCAAAAATCAAGTGCCGATGTTCAAACATGAGCAAACTAGCACCTGCACAGTGATCTGACTGTTGTCATGGTGCTAGTCAACTAACAACCCACATCATTAGAAACACCAATGCATTCGAGGGTTACTTTGCACTGATGTTGTTTTGTGATATATACGACATAAGTGAATTTAAAATATTCACTGTCTTCATCCCTTAAGGTGCCAACATTCAAGTGCAGTAATTCCTTTGTATTTAAACCATCACAAATACTGAGAAACAGGAGTGAATAGATACGTACTGGACAGTTCCTAAGATCACCCATTGTGCTTGCATTCTGCAGAAGCTCCCCAAACATGTCAGGCGTTGGTTTCTCACATCTTTCCATCATACGTATTGCTTGATTACTACACAAAAGGGACAAAGCAGAAAGAAATTGGTTCCCATGAAAACCAACAAAGCCTGCACTCTGTAGGGCATCCAGAGCAGAGAGACACTGACAACTAGATCAACATCTTTCCTGAATTAAAAAGATTGCTGCTTAGTCATGTACCAGACATTGCTCTGTTATTTTAATTCAATTAAGTGCCTCAACAATTTCCCATATAAAACATTCTGCACAACTTATTTTGATCATAATTAAGCTGGACTGAAAATTACAGCATCTTACATAGTGCTTCGAAACTTCGCTAGGGACATTAACTTTTTTCACAAATGATGCACCACTATTCCTCCTATAGATTACATGTAGATCAAAATGCAGGTCACCCTTGGAATCTCTCTAAAACGCTCTTGATTTGAAGAGCTTATTCCTGAACATTTTATTTTCTTTTGCTTTATAAAAATGGTAAATCTTTATTCTGCAGCTCTGCAATCGCCTTTATTTAATATCCCAATATGGATCTATAATCCTCTGTGCAAATTTCTCTTTCCATCACACCTCTTTCTAAATCATCTTTCTAAAATCAGCCCTATTCCAACCTGGTGCACTTGTTCCTGTACTAACATTTCCCTTTCTATTTCCTTTGTTACCTCTCAACTTGACCGTTCCAACGCACTCCTGGCTGGCCTCCCACATTCCACCCTAGGTAAACTAGAGGTGATCCAAAACTCGGCTCCCCATGTCCTAACTCGCACCAAGTCCCGCTCACCCATTACCTCTGTGTTCGCAGACCTACATTGGCTTCTGGTTAAGCAACGCCTCAATTTCAAAATTCTCATCCTCGTTTACAAATCCCTCCATGGCCTCGCCCTTCCCTATCTCGGTGATCTCACCCAACCCCACAACCAACCCCGTCCCGCCTCCCCCCGCACTCCTCAAATTCTGCCCTCTTGAGCATCCCGGATTATAACTGCTCAACCATTCGTGGCCGTGCCTTCAGCTGCCTGGTCCCTAAGCTCTGGAACTCCCTCACTCAACCCCTTTCCCCCTTTAAGACACTCCTTAAAACCTACCTCTTTGACCAAGCTATTGGTCACCTGCTGTAATTTCTTATGTGGCTTTGTGTCAAATTTTATTGTTTGTCTTCTAACACTCCGGTGAAGCGCCTTGGGATGTTTCTCTACGTTAAATGCGCTATATAAATAAAAGTAGTTGTTGTTGGAGCTTTAACCTCATCATCGTGTCGGCACTGCTCCCAAGCTGCTTATCCACATGTAACTCATCTACTGGATTTATTCATTACTGATAACTAGATTTAGCAATGCCTCTTCCTTTGCAGGCAAACAGACATACTGCTCAAGGAAGGAGTCCTCCACTCTTTATCGAAATTCCATTCCCTCTTCTCCATTGCCTCCCTTGGAAAATTACACCAACTTTAGAACACACCGCTACGTAAATTCATATTTACATGTGTTAAGTGCAAGATGCTGCATAACATGGTGTTATTAGAATAAAGGTGTCAGCATTTTAAAGACACGCCCTGTTCAGAGACATTGAGTCAGACTGCCAGCACATACCAGAAATACTGCAGCATTTATTATTAGATACGATTTTTCTTCATCAGCAAGAAGCTTCCTCCAGCAACTACAGCACTTTAAAATGTTTACGATTGGAAAATGACTAGTATATTCTTGTTTCATGAAAAGTAGACTAGACTATATTTGAAACCCTTAATTTCTAATCCCATATATCAATGTTTGTGGTTTCAGCATTTAAGATTGTGAAAGAAAGTTGACTGATTTCCCAGTACTTCAAAGAGAACACTTTCATGCTACACAGCAAGTATTTTTATTTTTAAACTTTATCCCAGTTCTGTTCGAATCTTCTTGTGAGAATGTTGCTGTGTAAAGTTCAAGCTTAATACAATTGTTTTAGTAATGGCTTACCACAAGGCAGTTGTTGAAATGTAGTTCACCATCTGAATAAAAGGCAGTGGATCAGATGTTGCACCACAGCTGGTACAAACACACTGTAAGAAAGAATTGTTCCACACAATCCATCAAAAAGGACAAGCTTATTACTAAGTTTCAAAGCTTTCTGCTTCGTTTTCACACCACCACAGGGGTCATAAAAGCAAATCGCACTTGTTGAGTATTGGGTATTACTAATGAGATTGGAAAGACTAGTTAGCAGTTCGTGAAGAAAACTACATCTAATACTAAGTAAAAGAAAAAGCTTCCAACTCCATGTTTTACTGAACATAGATTCCACCACACCACACATGCACACAAATAAATGTGATCCTGTATTGTCAAAAAAAATCTACTTGTGTTGTTGCACTTTCTACACAAGGATTACGCAGTCCAAATGCAAAGCGTGTTGGAAATTCCGTCACTCCATCACATTGCATGTTACAATTTGGGGAGGGCTGGGGGGAAATCAGGCTCGTTACTCTACCAAAAAGGACTAAGCTGTGAAAGATTCACGAGGCAGCTGAAGGAATGAGGGAGATTTTTACAATTTAGCACTATTGGATAAGATCTGCTAAACCGGACCTTTTGAAATGAATTGTCCTAGTCTGTGCTAGGGGGAGGAGAAATGAGCAATGAAGATTTTTGAACACACATCCTTCATACGTTTTTGTTTACCTCTGTGACTTATGTTACATTACTTAATCTCGGGACACTCGGTTATGATTATCACAGTTTTAAAAGAAATATCGTCCAAGCTTCTGAGTCCCAATCTCAGGGCCCACCTCAGTTTCAAAAGGATTTGGTTTGGCAATGGGACTAAACAATACATTGCTAACAATCAACTTGATTCAGAAGGTTGTGGGTTCGAGAACCACGACAGAGACATGAGCACAAAAATCTAGGCTAACACTCCAATGCAGTACTGAGGGAGCGCTGCACTTTCGGAGGAGCCGTCTTTCGGATGAGATGTTAAACCAAGGCCCCGTCTGCCCGCTCAGGTGGATATAAAAGATCGCATGGCACTATCTCGAAGAAGAGTAGGGGAATTATCCCCCAGCACCCTGGCCAATACTGATCCACATCACAAACAGATTGGGCCTGATTTTCGGATTTCGGCAAAAACTGTAGCGATACGTGAAAATTACCGTTTGATGCGCTACCATTTTTAAGCCGAACTTTCGGCCTTTGGGGTCTGCGCCAGGGGCGTATCGATAAGGGAGGCATTCCACGATTATTCGCAGGGCAAAACAGAAGTTTCGGCAATTTTAGTCCGGGGTCGTTTGCGCTGAGAGAGGGGCCTTGGGAGGGGGAAAAAAAATTCCAAAAGACATTACAAAAACATTAACCAGACCCTTAACTTACTAATCGCTGCAAAAAAACATTATTTTTTAATGTTATTTTTTTTAATAACTTTAACTTACCTTTTTTGCAGGTTTTCATACTTACCACTGCTGGCAGGGCTGCACCGACTGTTTGATCTGTCACTATTCTGGGTCTGGAGTGTGCCGAAAGTCGATCGCAAGCGCAATCCACATCATTACACGTCGGCGCACCTCTCCCTGGCAGTACTTGGAAGAACCGCCGCAAACAGATACCCGAGGATCCCACCCAGGCTTTGTGACCGGGTTTTCGCCACGGAGGGTCATATCGCAGTGAAAACCCACTTGCAAACCTCTCGAAAATCCGGTCCTTAATCTGGCCATTATCACACTGCTGTTTGTGGGAGCTTTGTGTGTGTAAATTGGCTGCTGTGTTTCCTACATTACAATGACTACACTTCAAAAAAATACTTAATTGCTGTAAATCGCTTTGGGGTGTCCGGTGGTCATGAAATGCGCGATATAAATTCAAGTATTTTTATTTTAACCTGATCTATATGTGAAATCTTCAGTGCTTTTGTGTCTTCTGTGGCAAATTGGTGCAGGGAGAACTGGGGAACATTGGAGCCCTGTCCTTCACTAAGGCTCGCCAACCAGGGTATGCACAATCATCCATTTGAATCGTCTATTCAGGATATAATATGTTATAATTGTACCAAGCTTGACAAAGGCCATTAAGGTTAACCTTGGTCTGCTGCACTCTAAAAGTAAGTACTATTTTTGTCAAGGGTTTGCTAACTTCTCACTTTGCTGTGTTAGCTCAGATTTCAGCCACGGATTACTGTGTCCACATCAACAGGGTTCCTGCCAAGAAGCAGCCAAACAGTCCTGTCCAGGAAAGCTCTGTCCCAACAGATAAAAATGTAAACGTTCCAAAAACATGGGGGAAGGTTACGGCTCTTGGCATTTAGATTAAGGTGTGGTAAATTTTCTCTTAGTTAGTCACTCTTGGACTTGGTTATTGCTGGCAAGACTGGCTGTTATTGCCCTGAATGGTGCTGATGGGCCGTCTTCCTGAACCGCTAAACTATAAAGATGATGATATAACTGAGTGGCTTTGCTCGGCCATTTCAGAGGGCAGTTGTGAAGAGTCAATGACATTGGTATGGGACTGGAGTCACATATAGACCAGGTAAAGATGGCAGTGTTCCTTCCTTATCATCCTTAAAGTGATTAAAGGAGTTGTTAAGGGAGAGAAACGATTTCCTCCAGTGGGCAAGTCCAGAACAAGGGGGCATGACTTTAAAATGAGAGCTAGACTGTTCAGGGGTGATGTCAGGAAGGACTTCTTCACACAATGGGTAGTGGAAATCTAGAAAACTCTCTCTCAGTAACCTGGTGACGCTCGGTCAAATGAAAAATTCAAAACAGAGAGAGATTTGTTTGGTAAAGTCATCAAGGAATATGGAGCAATGGCGGATAAATGGAGTGGAAGTAAAGATCAGCCATGATCCGAACTGAATGGCAGAACAGGCTCGAGGGGCTCAATGACCTACGCCTAAGAATTTATTATGAATATGATTTAAAAAAATTAGACAATCCGGTCTCCCAAGTCGCAAGCTGTGAATGATTTAGTAATGTGTAACATATCTGGTCATTCACAGTTCATGATGCTGGCTCTGCCCAAAAGCACATGTAACCACACTTTTTCCATTCAGATAGAAAGCATCATTCTAAAATCTGTTTTGATCAAACTGTCTGAATATCTGCATTTGGTTGCCTTTTTAATTTAGCCGATCTTATATACTGTATATTTGTAGCTGCACTCAAAGATCTGAATTCCATTTTGTAAATATAACACTTTTACTGCTTTTAACACTATGGTAACGTAGCATTTTTACACTGTTTTTAAAAAATTTTATCAAATTATATTTTTCACAAGCAACCACTTCACACCATTGTTATACTTTGAAACACTCATAGATGTTAATATTCCTTTTGGGAAACGGTGCCAAGGAAATTCATAAACCTCAAACTTCAGTGTAAAATATAGGTGAGATAAACAATTAAAAAATTGAATAATACAAAACTAAATTGTTATAGAAGACAGTTTTAAAATCCATGCTTAATACTGGTAATGTGAACACCTCCTACCTGTTCAAACAATGTCATAGCAAATTTCTGATGAGGAATGCAGTGTTTTGCCGTGCAAATGTCCTCCTTCGTTTCATCAGCGATATGAAAGTGTATTCGCATGAGGATATTTTCCTGTGAAGAATAAAAGTTATTTGCTGCATATGAGCTTCTGCATCATTGAAAATAAAGCATTCAATATTGAATTTCAACACATCAACCATCAATAGTAATGTTTCACGGCAAGACTACCATCTTAATCCTAAACTTTTACTTGATTAGTATGGGCTATATCAGTGTTGTTAACTAAGTTAGTCACTAGCCACATGTAGCTAATTAGGAATCCAGATGTGGCTAATTGCATTTATTGATTAGTAAATAAACAATAGATACTATTGTTGGGTATGTGATCTCAATATTCATACGCACACCAGAGGTGAGTCTGCCGCGTCTCATGTGTGAATCAACATTCTCAGCAATCACTCTGATGAAGTCAAAGTACAGCTCGTAACTGTTGGACAAAAGTTACACTAAGACGTGCTGTAATAAAGACAGATAATGCTGGAAATGCTCAGCAGGTCAGGCAGCATCTGTGGAGGAAGAGTTTAACGTTTCAGGTCAATGACCTAATTCGGACAAAAACTTCTGACAAAAGGTCATTGACCTGAAACGTTAACACCATTTTTCTCTCTCCACAGATGCTGCCCGACTTGCTGAGTATTTCCAGCATTTTCTGTTTTTATTTCCAATTTCTAGCATTCGCAGTATTTTGCTTTTGTACCAACATGTGCTGTGTCTGATAAATTCACGCCAGAGTTCAAAATGTAATACTTCAGTCCTTTATCACAAGAGTAACGTATCTCTCTCTGCTACAATAAACGTACTAGCCCGCTCCTGTTTGCATGCATCTTTTAATTTTCATACGCAGCTTTGATGCAGAATTGGGACTGAGAGAAAAATAATGCTGTGCATTTTGTAACATTTAAATGAAGCAATAAATTGGTTAACAAAATATCCTGTCGTTGCGAAACCAGAATTCACAAATATTCAGCCATTAGCAAACTCAGCTAGCCAGCCAAGCTCAGTGCGTTGACTTGCTTCTTTAACTGCTTGAATCTAAAACAGTTCAGATAAGGAAATGTGTCGAAGCGGATAATGGAAGAGAGTCAGTCAAGGAGAACAGAAACATAATTTGGAAATGCTATCCATTACCTTAGACTGAATTTTAAACCACTCTGCTGAACATGACTGTCCAAAACATCCAGATTAAAATACTGTCAGTTTTTTTAGTCAATAATTTAAATTGAAGTCACTAGCAATGGAAGTATCTGAGGGAACCAGTTACTTTCTTTTGGTGGGCCTGTAGCAAGTTTTCGACCTGCATAAGCAGTCTAAGCATGCAAAGGACTTCATGGAAAAGCCGTGCTTCAGATTAGAATTCAAGTTTAATTATATTGCTATATCTCATCCATTTTCACGAAAATATCCAATATCATCAAAAGGTAAACCTAGCTGTCATCCATCCAGAACACGGATAGATTTGCTTTTAACCTGAAGTAGCATCCTATTGTGATAGCACACGACAATTGGAAATAGCTGCAGCAACAAAGGAGAGAAGGAAAAGGACTTCTCTGAAGACACCTTGAGATTTCAAGCCTTCCACAGTGTTTTATTTATTCAGCGACTTTTTCTGAAAGCTGAGCAAAATATGGCAACATCAGTTTTTGGCGCAGGCCTGAAGCCCCACCCACAAAGATTAAGGCCAATCTGTGCTGTTCCAAATTCAAAGTTAATTCTGGCGAAACTTGGATTTTTTTTTGCACATTTGGGTCACTTAAAAAAAAAAATCATACGTACTTCTTCCACTGCGCCAAAAATCACTCGTGGAAAATTGAGCCCGAAAAAGCGCTCCCTAAATGGAATAGCTCCCCAACTGTGAAGTTTATCAGCTATTAATCAAAAAGGGGAATCAGGTAGCTGTCGTTCCACTTACAAAACATTCTGCTGCATCATCCATGATCCCCATCTGGAAGCGCTGTTCATCTTGAAAGGTTTTGGCAAGAGCACTTCGCAAGGCATCAGATGGCAGTACTTTTTCTTTACTGTATTGGAACTGAGTGAAGATTCCCTGTAGGAAACAAATTAGTCAATGTATGTCAAAGTCTGCGTCCAAAAACTTGCTTGTAACATGAAAGATTAATGGGGCAGGAAATTTAGGGACAGGAGTTTTTCTTCAAAGTAAATCTCTTTTTTTAAATAGAAGAATCAATCAGAATTCTCCTGAGATTAATACTCTCACATGCAAAAAGGGGCAGTTGTCTTCAATATTTTCTTTAAAATGTAAACCGAAAATGCTGGCTGCTCATCGAGAGAGAGAATGGAGTAGTTAACGTTTCGGATATGGAGCCTTGTCAAAACAAAAGATCCACGTCCAAAATATTCAGTCCTGTTCTCGGCAGAGACTGCCGAACCAGCGGAGTGTGCTTCCAGCCTTTATTTCAGATTTCCAACATCTGAAGTTTTTTTTGTGTTTTGCTAAGGATTTTGCCTAGACGTCCAATCCTTTCCCCTTTAAATTCCCACCATGTTAGTTATTTTAGACAGCACCTCCATTTGTACAAATTCTATTCTTAAAAGAATCAAAGTTCAATCTAAAATAACATTTCAAAAAGTTGATGTTTGGTACAGTTAGCTGCAGTATGGCAATGTGACACAAACCAGGAACCCATTCTCAGGTTTTACTCTTCACAGCTAAAATAAATCATTGCTTAATTAAAGCCCTTCAGAAATGGAGCCTTAACTTGCTTTTAATTGAACCCTCAGCCGCCTCCTCTTGCTCTGGACAGCAAACTACTCCACCCACCAATACTGGAGCAGATTCTAATCTAACGCATAAGGCAGTTACATGTCTCATTCGTTTAATCAGAGGATAGATGCAACTGAGGAAGGATATTTGGCCCATCTTTGTTCATCTTGCCAGAAAAACCCCAAAGTCTTCATAAAGTGTTTCTAATATTGAAAGTCAAGTAGAATCAGAAAAATATCTGGAATGATAAAACCTTTAATATTCAGTATATGCTACAATAGCAGGTTCAACATTGTCTTCTCATTTCTAATAAAATGTAAGATATGCAGTCCTGGTAGGCGAGAGAAACAAATAAGTTTGCATTCTTTTTTGCCTGTGAGCAGCATCACAGGAAAATAAATAGTCGTGATGAAATGTTTGTTTTGGTGAGGGCAGTCTCGAAAGAATGAATGCTATAAGAACATAAGAAATAGGAGCAGGAGTAGGCCATTCAATATTATAGCAAATGTTTCAAACCTTTTTAAAATTTAAGGAGGGTGCTTTTGATTTCTTGCTCCTGTACAAAGTTGCTTTTTTAAAAAAGAATTTACCTTCAGGATGTGGGTGCCGCTGGCAAGGACAACATTTATTAGCCATCCCTTGTTGCCCGAAGACAACCGAGTACCTTGCGAGACCATTTCAGAAGACAGTGAAGAGTCAACCATGTTATTGTGGGACTGGAGTCATATATAGGTTCAGACCGGGCAAGGGCGGCAGGTTTCCTTCCCTAAAAGGACCTTGGTGAACCAGTCAATCCAACAGCTTCATGGTTACCGATAATTCAAATTCTCAAACTCCCATGGGGGGATTTCAACTCTCATCCTTTCAATTTTGGATCATTAGTCCAGTAATATGACCACTACACTATCATATTTTCAAAACAATGCATCTTCACAGTAGAATTTCGTTGGATTGACAATATAGTAAATACATCACTTTCTCACACAAAATGTATTATTCTGAAACGATTCATTTCTCACCGCTGGCAAAACTATTTGTAATGACAAAATCCAGCGTTTCAATTTTCTACACAAGCAGGTCGAAGCACTTATGGTGAAATATCACACTCAGGAACTTGGGCTTAGAATTGTAATGCTACATCCTTGATGCAACGTTCTTCCTACACTGCACGCTGTTGCCCTTCACAATTATAAGTCACCCCTGCAAACTGCTTCAAATAGTTATAGTAGAATAAAATGCAATTTTGCAAATAAATAGTTGGTACATTTTGATTTCCACTTAGAAAATTGGATGATGTACTACAGCTGATAACGTTTCAAACTTATATATTTTTTTGAATGCAACAAGTTATCTCAATTTCCAATTAAATACTGGAAGACCAGAGCCATCATCTTCGACCCCACCACAAACCACATTTCTTTGCCCCCAATCCCAGCTCCCTGCCCAGCCAACGTTAGAAGTTGACTCAAGACTATTTGTTACTGTGGCAAATATATATATATAGAAAACCATTAACAATGTCAGTTAACATGGGAACTTGAAAAGGAAGTTGGGTGATCGGCAGACCCTCCTTAAAAGTCACCTCTTAGTCACACCTCCAAAAATAGCTCTTCCTATGGGTCAGCATGCATTTTAGTCTGCTTACCCTTCTGCGAAGAGCCTTGGGACATTTTTTAAGTTAAAAGCATTATATAAAAGCAAGATGTTGTTTTTGTTGTTTAGATATTTATACCTTGACAGCCAAAGCTGTGTTGAGGGAAACAACTATTGCCAGAACAGGAATTAAGTCTCAATACAAAAGCTCTGGCAGATCTGAATGACATCATTGGCATTTGTAAAGCCAACACCTCAAAGGAATGCAGCAGGGTTACTGGCCTACTTTTCCACAATACAGCTTTGAATGACAAGACCATACCTCGGAATTTTGGTTCCAATCTTTCTAAGTCACCAAAGTTCAGAAAAGCTTTGTTTTATAATATTGTCTGTAATTAAACAATCAATTACACAAGTTTATGTACTCCTGTGTTGCAACTTTTACATTTCAAAATAAAAATTTTATAATCAAACTATACAACTAACCGGAGGAGGCGGCTCCATGCTCAACAGTGGCGGAGCTCAGCAAACGAGTGCAAAAGGCTAAACTGAAGCGTTCGCAACCACCTTCAGCCAGAAGTGCCAAGTAGATGATCCATATCGGCCTCCTCCTGAGGTTCCCATCACATATGCCAGTCTTCAGTCAATCTGATTCAATCAATGTGATATCAAGAAACGTCTGAGTGTATGGATACAGCAAAGGCAATGGGCCCAGACAACTTGCTCACCAATGCTCAGTTTGGGTTCCGTCAGGAGCACTAGGCACCTGACCTCATGACAGCCTTGGTGCAACATGGACCAAAGTTGAATTCCAGAGGTGAGATGAGTGACTGCCCTTGACCAAGTGTGGAATCAAAGAGCACCAGTGAAATTGAAGTCAATGGGGATCAGGGTGAAAACTCTCCACTGGCTGGAGTCATACCTGGCACAAGAAAGATGGTTATGGTTGTTGGAGGCTATTCACCTCAACCTCAGGGCAACCCTGCAGGAGTTCCTCAGGGCAGTGTCCTTGGCCGAACCATCCTCAGCTGCTTCATCATGGACCGTCAGTCCATCATAAGGTCAGAAATTAGGATGTTCGCTCATGAATGCACAATGTTCAGTTCCATTCACGAATCCCGAGATAATGAAGCAGCCTGTACCCGCCTGCAGCAAGGCCAGGACAATATCCAGGTTTGGGCTGGTAAGAGCTACACAAGTGCCAGGCAATGACCATCTCCAACAAGAGTGTTTAACCACCTTCCCTTGACATTCAATGGCATTACCATCATCAAATCCCCCACCATCAACATCTTGGGTAACCACTGACCAGAAACTTATGGGCCAGCCACATAAATACTGTGGCTACAAGAGCAGGTCGGAAGCTGGGTATTCTGTGGCAAGTGATTCACCTCCTGACTCTTCACAGCCTTGCCACCATCTACATGGCACAAGTTAGCAGTGTGATAGAATACTCTCCACTTGCTGGGATGAGTGCAGCTACAACACTACTAAGAAGCTACACATTGAACGGGCCGGGATTCTATTCTCTAGGCAAGGAGAGACTGAGGGCTGAACTGATAGAGAAGTCGTTAAGATTTTGAAAGGTTCTGATAGGCTAGATGTAGAGGAGATGTTTCCACTTGTAGGGGAGACAAGAACTAGGGGCCATAAATAAGATAGTCACTAATAAATCCAATAGGGAATTCAGGAGAATCATCTTTCCCTAGAAAATGGTTAGAATTTGGAAAATGTACCACAAACAGTAGTTAAGGTGAATAGCATATGTATTTAAAGGAAAGCGAGATAAAAACATGAGGGAGGAACACAAGTTTATGCTGATAGAGTTAGGTGAAGAGGGGTAGGTGGAGGCTCGTGTGGAGCATAAACACTGACATAGACATATTGGGCCAAAGGGCCTGTTTCTGTGCTGTACATTCCATGTAAATATGTAACTATTCAGGACAAAGCAGCCCGCTTGATTGGCCATCCACCACTTGGAACCTTCACTCCCTCCACCACTGGCACACCGAGGCTGCAGTGTGTACCATCTACAAGATGCACTGCAGCAGCTTGCTACGGCTTCTTTAGCAGCACCTCCCAATCCTGTGACCTCTACCAACTAGAAGGACAACAGCAGCAGCAGGCACATGGGAACACCAACACCTCCCTCCAAGACACAAACCATCCTGACTTGGAAATATATTGCCATTATTTCATCGTCACTGGGTTAAAACCCTGGAACTCCCTCCCAAACAGCACTGTGGGAGCACCTTCACCACAGGAATGCAGCAGTTCAAGGCAGCAGCTGACCACCACCTTTTCAAGCTCAATCAGGGATAGACAATAGAGTCTGACCTTGCCAGTGACATCCATATCCTGTGAATGAATAAATCTTTAAAAAAATAACAATATTGATTTAAGTAAAGCTTCAACAGTGCTCAATATAAAACTATTCTAAGATCCGTTAGCGAAGTGCTGTGCAGTACCACGTTCCTGTAAAGTGGAGTTAACAAAACTCAAGGGACTCATCTCAGTTTTAAAGTATAATGAAAGTTCAGATTTTCTTCAAGAAAAATAATCAGTAGTGGGAAGGGAGGACCTTGAGACAATCACTATCACTTGGGGGGTAGTGCTGGACAGGCTAATGGGACTCAAGGTAGACAAGTCCCCTGGTCCTGATGAAATGCATCCCAGGGTATTAAAAGAGATGGCGGAAGTTATAGTAGATGCATTCGTTATAATCTACCAAAATTCTCTGGACTCTGGGGAGGTACCAGCGGATTGGAAAGCAGCTAATGTAACTCCTCTGTTTAAAAAAGGGGGCAGACAAAAGGCAGGTAACTATAGGCCGGTTAGTTTAACATCTGTAGTGGGGAAAATGCTTGAAGCTATCATTAAGGAAGAAATAGCGGGACATCTAGATAGGAATAGTGCAATCAATCAGACGCAACATGAATTCATGAAGGGGAAATCATGTTTAACTAATTTACTGGAATTCTTTGAGGATATAACGAGCATGGTGGATAGAGGTATACCGATGGATGTGGTGTATTTAGATTTCCAAAAGACATTCGGTAAGGTGCCACACAAAAGGTTACTGCAGAAGATAAAGGTACGCGGAGTCAGAGGAAATGTATTAGCATGGATAGAGAATTGGCTGGCGAACAGAAAGCAGAGAGTCGGGATAAATGGGTCCTTTTCGGGTTGGAAATCGGTGGTTAGTGGTGTGCCACAGGGATCGGTGCTGGGACCACAACTGTTTACAATATACATAGATGACCTGGAAGAGGGGACAGAGTGTAGTGTAACAAAATTTGCAGATGACACAAAAATTAGTGGGAAAGCGGGTTGTGTAGAGGACACAGAGGCTGCAAAGAGATTTAGATAGGTTAAGCGAATGGGCTAAGGTTTGGCAGATGGAATACAATGTCGGAAAATGTGAGGTCATCCACCTTGGGAAAAAAAAAAAACAGTAAAAGGGATTATTATTTGAATGGGGAGAAATTACAACATGCTGTGGTGCAGAGAGACCTGGGGGTCCTTGTGCATGAAACTCTGGGGAGAAATTACAACATGCTGCGGTGCAGAGAGGCATGAATCCCAAAGTTAGTTTGCAGGTGCAGCAGGTAATCAAGAAGGCGAATGGAATGTTGGCCTTCATTGCAAGAGGGATGGAGTACAAAAGCAGGGAGGTCCTGCTGCAACTGTACAGGGTATTGGTGAGGCCGCACCTGGAGTACTGCGTGCAGTTTTGGTCACCTTACTTAAGGAAGGATATACTAGCTTTGGAGGGGGTAGAGACGATTCACTAGGCTGATTCCGGAGATGAGGGGGTTACCTAATGATGATAGATTGAATAGACTGGGTCTTTACTCGTTGGAGTTCAGAAGGATGAGGGGTGATCTTATAGAAACATTTAAAATAATGAAAGGGATAGACAAGATAGAGGCAGAGAAGTTGTTTCCACTGGTCGGGGAGACTAGAACTAGGGGGCACAGCCTCAAAATACAGGGGAGCCAATTTAAAACCGAGTTGAGAAGGAATTTCTTCTCCCAGAGGGTTGTGAATCTGTGGAATTCTCTGCCCAAGGAAGCAGTTGAGGCTAGCTCATTGAATGTATTCAAATCACAGATAGATAGATTTTTAACCAATAAGGGAATTAAGGGTTACGGGGAGCGGGCGGGCAAGTGGAGCTGAGTCCACGGCCAGATCAGCCATGATCTTGTTGAATGGCGGAGCAGGCTCGAGGGGCTAGATGGCCTACTCCTGTTCCTAATTCTTATGTTCTTATGTTCTTGTGGTAATTTTGTTTTGTCTTGACTTTGCACATTTTGGTTCAGCAGTCAAGAGGACAAGGATTTGTTAACATTATCCACATAAAAAGTCCGGTCAGTTCTTTAAGGGAACCAAGTCCTGCATAGTTTTAAATTCGCAATATGAAATGAACACCAGTTTTGCCTCTGTCGCTCAACGCCCTGGTAACACATCCATGGCAACAGCTAAGTAAAGACTTGCCTGCATTGCCTCCCCACCCTTGTCACGGCCATTCATCAGGGTTTCGATCAAGTTCACCAATGTTTGTTTACAAGTGGATTAAAGCTACTCTGAATCATCACTAACAGCTTCAAGTGGAGCTTCTGTACATTCAGGTGAGCTTACTCAAATATATTGCATAAAAAACATTTCACAGCTTGAAAGCGAACCTTGAGATGCGTACTGAAATCTCTTAAATTACAAAAACAATGTGAGCACTGTTCCTCACATCAAATCCAGCGACTGGATTAACTGGGTGTGCAGTGCACCGCACCAAACCCAATTAATGTTTTGTTGAGTCCATTAAATTGGCACAAGCTTAAATTGGATTTACATTTTTTTTTTTAAAAAAAGAGTCCATATCGGATCATGGCTCTTCCACCATTTTAAAAATAACATATGACCAGCTCATGTACAGAATAAATTTCCATGAAGACAGTAACAAAGGTAAAAAACGTCACTTGTTTAACAATTTTGATGCTCACAGGGATCAATGTACTAGAACTTTCTGTAGTTTCCAAATCGGAGCTCTGTTTACACTGCACCTCGAATGGTACAATAAAATTGTACAACCGCTTCAGCAGAACTCATTCCAGATCACAATTCCATAATCACAGCCTCATTTAATTGTTGATTGGGTTCTGCAGAAGCCCCAACATAAAAACTTTATGGGCATGTTTTAGGATTTCAAAGACTTCTTTACTGACATACAAGCAACTAAACTGCTGCCAGCCAGAAACAATTCCTTCCAATCAGAGTCCAATTGGGATGTTGATGTTTGCCATGTTGCTACCTCCAGATGCACACCTGGAAGCAACATCGTTTTAGGGTGTGGATAGCCATCAGCGGCAACATGAAGTCACACTCCCTCATTACCCCGATACTCATCAACCTGCATTGGCTTTCTGACTCCAACGCTGCCATTTCAAAATACTGGTTCTACTCTACGTTTCTCCGAGGCCTCAAACATCCCTATCTCTGCAACATCCTTCAGCCTCAAGTTGCTGCACATGTACATGCTCTCTGTCCTTCCAACTCGACATTCTTTGCACCTTCCCTCTCGACTCCATATTTGGCCACTGAACATTCAGCCCTGCACAACCTCCCCAAAACCCTCCACCGAGGCGACCCTCTCCATATCTTCTACGTCTCCTCAAAACCTACCTCTTTGATCTTGCCTTTCATCACCATCTTTAATCCACCCACCAGTGTCCAGTTATTTTTGCCTCAGAATTTCATTCCACCAAGGTATTGTTGTTCTCACTGTGTTTAGACTGCCAGTTTAGCAGTGACAGTGAATAAAGGAAGAGATAGAATGGAGAAATGTTGCTTATTAGTCAGTGATTTGACTGACAAGTAAGCAAAGCAAATGGCCATGCAATCATCGACTACAGTTAGTCCAAACTGGTCGCAATGCGGTGGAGGAGGATTTCCTGGAGTGTATTAGGGATGGTTTTCTGGACCAATATATGTTGAGGAACCAACCAGGGAGCTGCCCATCCTAGACTGGGTGATGTGTAATAAGAAATGACTAATTAGCAGTCTTGTTGTGCGAGACCCCTTGGGGAAGAGTGACCATAACATGGTAGAACTCTTTATTAGGATGGAGAGTGACACAGTTAATTCAGAAACTAGGGTCCTGAACTTAAGGAAAGGTAACTTCGATGGTTTGAGGCGTGATAGGAATAGTGCAATCAAGCAGACGCAACATGAATTCATGAAGGGGAAATCATGTTTAACTAATTTACTGGAATTCTTTGAGGATATCACGAGCATGGTGGATAGAGGTGTACCGATGGATGTGATGTATTTAGATTTCCAAAAGGCATTCGATAAGGTGCCACACAAAAGGTTACTGCAGAAGATAAAGGTACACGGAGTCAGAGGAAATGTATTAGCATGGATAGAGAATTGGCTGGCTAACAGAAAGCAGAGAGTCGGGATAAATGGGTCCTTTTCGGGTTGGAAATCGGTGGTTAGTGGTGTGCCACAGGGATCGGTGCTGGGACCACAACTGTTTACAATATACATAGATGACCTGGAAGAGGAGACAGAGTGTAGTGTAACAAAATTTGCAGATGACACAAAGATTAGTGGAAAAGCGGGTTGTGTAGAGGACACAGAGGCGCTACAAAGAGATTTAGCTAGGTTAAGCGAATGGGCTAAGGTTTGGCAGATGGAATACAATGTCGGAAAATGTGAGGTCATCCACCTTGGGGAAAAAAAAACAGTAAAAGGGATTATTATTTGAATGGGGAGAAATTACAACATACTGCGGCGCAGAGGGACCTGGGGGTCCTTGTGCATGAAACTCTTTTTGGTAAAAGTCGTGCTTTAAACACAACGCCCGAACAGGGACTTGAACCCTGGACCCTCAGATTAAAAGTCTGATGCTCTACCGACTGAGCTATCCAGGCTCTAACGCTCCTTGTGCATGAATCCCAAAAAGTTAGTTTGCAGGTGCAGCAGGTAATCAGGAAGGCGAATGGAATGTTGGCCTTCATTGCGAGAGGGATGGAGTACAAAAGCAGGGAGGTCCTGCTGCAACTGTACAGGGTATTGGTGAGGCCGCACCTGGAGTACTGCATGCAGTTTTGGTCACCTTACTTAAGGAAGGATATACTAGCTTTGAGGGGGTACAGAGACGATTCACTAGGCTGATACCGGAGATGAGGGGGTTACCTCATTATGATAGATTGAGTAGACTGGGTCTTTACTCGTTGGAGTTCAGAAGGATGAGGGGTGATCTTATAGAAACATTTAAAATAATGAAAGGGATAGACAAGTTAGAGGCAGAGAGGTTGTTTCCACTGGTCGGGGAGACTCAAACTAGAGGACACAGCCTCAAAATACGGGGGAGCCAATTTAAAACCGAGTTGAAAAGGAATTTCTTCTCCCAGAGGGTTGTGAATCTATGAAATTCTCTGCCCAGGGAAGCAGTTGAGGCTAGCTCATTGAATGTATTCAAATCACAGATAGATAGATTTTTAACCAATAAGGGAATTGAGAGTTATGGGGAGCGGGCGGGTAAGTGAAGCTGAGTCCACGGCCAGATCAGCCATGATCTTGTTGAATGGCGGAGCAGGCTCGAGGGGCGAGATGGCCTACTCCCGTTCCTAATTCTTATGTTCTTTTGTTGTAATTGGCTAGAGTAGACTGGCAAATGATACTTAAAGGGCTGACGGTGGAAATGGCAAACATTTAAAGATCACAAGGATGAACTTCAGCAATTGCACATCCCTGTCTAAAGTAAAAAAAAACAGGGAAGGTGGCTCAACCGTGACTAACAAGGGGAATTAAGGATAGTGTTAAATCTGAGCAAGAGGCATATAAATTGGCCAGAAAAAGCAGCAAACCTGAGGACTGGGAGAAATTTAGCATTCAGCAGAGGAGGACAAAGGGTTTAATTAATAGGAGGAAAATAGAGTACGAGAAAAAGCTTGCCGGGAACATAAAAACTGACTGCAAAAGCTTCTATAGATATGTGAAAAGAAAAAGATTAGTGAAAACAGTCGGCTTCAGGTGAATTTATAATGGGGAACAAAGAAATGGCAGACCAATTGAACAAATACTTTGGTTCTGTCTTCACGAAGGAAGACACAAATAACCTTCCAGAAGTACTAGGGGACGGATGGTCTAGTGAGAAGGAGGAACTGAAGGATATCCTTATTAGGCGGGAAATTGTGTTCGGGAAATTGATGGGATTGAAGGCCGATAAATCCCTGGAGCCTGATAGTCTGCGTCCCAGTGTACTTAAGGAAGTGGCCCTAGAAATAGTGGATGCATTGGTGATCATTTTCCAACAGTCTATCGACTCGGGATCAGTTCCTATGGACTGGAGGGTAGCTAATGTAATTCCACTTTTTAAAAAGGGAGGGAGAGAAAGCGGATAATTATAGACCGGTTAGCCTGACATCAGTGGTGGGGAAAATGTTGGAATCAATTATTAAAGGATGAAATAGCAGCGCATTTGGAAAGCAGTGACAGGATCGGTCCAAGTCAGCATGGATTTATGAAGGGGAAATCATGCTTGACAAATCTTCTGGAATTTTTTGAGAAATTTAACGTAGAGTGGACAAGGGAGAACCAGTGGATGTGGTGAATTTGGACTTTCAAAAGGCTTCTGACAAGGTCCCACACAAGACATTGGTGTGCAAAATTAAAGCACATGGTATTGGGGGTAATGCATTGGCGTGGATAGAGAACTGGTTGACAGACAGGAAGCAGAGAGTCGGAATAAATGGGTCCTTTTCAGAATGGCAGGCAGTGAGCAGTGGGGTGCCGCAGGGTTCAGTGCTGGGACCCCAGCTCTTTACAATATACATCATTGATTTGGATGAAGGAATTGTGTGTAATATCTCCAAGTTTGCAGCTGACACTAAACTGGGTGGCGGTGTGAGCTGTGAGGGGGACGCTAAGAAGCTTCAGGGTGACTTAGACAGGTTAGGTGAGTGGGCAAATGCATGGCAGATGCAGTATAATGTGGATAAATGTGAGGTTATCTACTTTGGGGGCAAAAACACGAAGACAGATTATCTGAATGGTGGCAGATTAGGAAAAGGGGAGGTGCAACGAGACCTGGGTGTCATGGTTCATCAGGTGTTAAAGGCGGCAAATGGTATATTGGTCTTTATAACTAGGGGATTTGAGTATAGGAGCAGGGAGGTCTTACTGCAGTTGTGCAGGACCTTGGTGAGGCCTCACCTGGAATATTGTGTTCAATTTTGGTCTCCTAATCTAAGGAAGGATGTTCTTGCT
Source organism: Pristiophorus japonicus (assembly GCF_044704955.1). Classification (NCBI taxonomy): domain Eukaryota; kingdom Metazoa; phylum Chordata; class Chondrichthyes; family Pristiophoridae; genus Pristiophorus; species Pristiophorus japonicus. Next base: position 3,624,553 of record NC_091998.1, on the reverse strand, counting down.
ATTGAGGGAGTGCAGCGAAGGTTCACCAGACTGATTCCCGGAATGGCCGGACTGACATATGAGAAGAAACTGGATCAACTGGGCCTTTATACATTGGAGTTTCGAAGGATGAGACGGGATCTCTTCGAAACATACAAGATTCTGACAGGACGGGACAGTTTAGATGCGGGTAGATTGTTCCCGATGTTGGGGAAGTCCAGAACCAGGGGACACAGGCTTAGAATAAGGGGGAGGCCATTTAGAACTGAGATGAGGAGAAATTTCTTCACTCACTGTGGAATTCCCTGCTGCAGAGTGTTGTTGATGCCAGTTCATTGGATATATTCAAGAGGGAGTTAGATATGGCCCTTACGGCTAAAAGGATCAAGGGGTATGGAGAGAAAGCAGGAAAGGGGTACTGAGGTGAATGATCAGCCATGATCTTATCGAATGGTGGTGCAGGCTCAAAGGGCCGAATGGCCTACTCCTGCACCTATTTTCTATGTTTCTATTATTAACAAAGGTAAGTCTGCCAATACTGGAATCTGAAATAAAACAGGAAATGCTGAAGTACACAAGTACATAATCTGCATCTGTCAGGAGGAAAATCTCAATTTACAGGTCCTGATTGACCTGTTGTGTACTTCCATAACTCGAGTTTTTACAATGTCTTAAAAAAAAGTATGCAAATTACTTTAAACCCAAGAGCATTTTTAAAATGCAAGTGGAGAGCAATAAGCATCTTTGACATCTTTGGTTTTACTGAGCTGATAAGCTCTGTAACTAGGTCCAGCAACCCAACTTGGTACGAAATTTTATAATAATCTATCAATAACCCAAGTGCCAGCCATTACAAATCTTGGAATGAGGCCCATGAATGCCAGGTTGAACAGTTGCAGCTTCTTTTATCATGGATTGAGTGAGGCCAGCTCCAGACGCACTGATCTTACACAGCTGACAGCAATGCAAAAGTACACTTACTGGATTCGCTGCGACCAATCAATGGGAAAAGCCAGTTAAAAATTGATCTTCGCAGGAGGTTGTTTCCTCTCGCTGGGGAGTATCGAACTTGGGGTTAGCCATTCAGGAATGAGTTGGGGAGAAATTTCTTCACTCAAAGGTTGTTGATCTTTGAAATTCTCTACCCCAGAGAACTATGGATGCTCAGTCATTGAGTATATTCAAGACAGAGATCAATAGATTTTTGGATACAAAAGGAACCAAGGAACATGGAGACAGTGGAAGAAGGTGGAGTTGAAATAGAAGATCAGCCATGATCTTATTGAATGGCAGAGCAGGCTCAAAGAGCCAAATAGCCTACTCCTATTTCTTATGTTCTTACCTGACCCTAATCACATCAAACCTGGCAACTTCTTGAGTTTTTTGATGAGGGAACAGAGAGGGTTGATGTGGTGTACATGGTGTTCCAAAAGGCGTTTGGTAAAGTGTCACATAATAGGTTTACCAGTAAAGTTGAAGCCTATGGAATAAAAGGGACAGTGGCAGCATGGATACAAAATTGGTTAAGTGATAGGAAAGAGAGAGTAGTGGTAAACAGTTGTTTATCGAACTAGAGGAAGGCACACAGTGGGATTTCCCAGGATCTGGATATATATTAGCGACTTAGACTTGGGTGTACACGGAACAATTTCAAAATTTGCAGATGACACAAAACTTAAAAGTATAGTGAACAGTAAAGAGGATAGTGACAGACGTCAAGAGGACATAGACAGGCTGGTGGAATGGGCAGACACGTGGCAGATGAAATTTAACACAAAAGTGCGAAATGATACATTTTGGTCGGAAGAACAAGGAGAGGCAATATAAACTAAAGGGAGTGCATGAACAGAGAGACCTGGGGTATATGTGCACAAATCGTTGAAGGTGGCAGGGCAGGCTGACAAAGAGGTTAAAAACGCATACAGGATCCCTGGGCTTCATAAATAGAGGCAGAGAGTTAAAAGCAAGTAAGTTATGAAGAACCTTTATAAAGCACTGGTCTGACCTCAAATGGAATAGTGTGTCCAATTCTAGGAACCGCACTTGAGGAAGAATGTGAAGGACTTAGAGGGGGTTCAGAAAAGATTTACAAGAATGGTTCTGGGGATGAGGGACTTCAGTTACGTGGATAGACTGGAGAAGCTGGGATTGTTCTCCTGAGAGCAGAGAAAGCTGAGAAAAGATTTGATATAAGTGTTCAAAATCATAGAAGCCTAGACAGAGTAGATAGAAATTGTTCCCATTAGCAGATGGGTTGAGAACCAGAAGACAGAGATTTAAGGTGACTGGCAGAAGAACCAAAGATGATATGAGGAAAAACTTTTTACGCACTAAGTGGTTAGGATCTGGAATGCACTGCATGAAAGGGTGGTGGAGGCAGACTCAATCGTGGCTTTCAAAAGGGAATTGGAGAAGTACCTGAGTGAAAACATTTTTCAGGGCTACAGGGAAAGGGCAGGAGGAGCAGGACTAGCTGAGGTGCTCTTGCAGAGAGCCGGCACAGGCTCGACGGGCTGAATGGCCTTCTGTGCTTCAACCATTCGATGATTCTATGATTAGTTCACTCTCAGATTGGCACCAGCTGAATTACACGCAATATAAATGCAACTTTAGGACATAACATTGCACTGTCTCACTGGCATTCAATGAGGACACAGCATCCAGCTTACCGTCTCTTACTTTGGAGGAAAATATTAATGGCAACACTACTTCAATTTAATCAATGTACTTCTTTGTCCTTCCTGCCAAGAAACATTCTTGTGGTGTACGTGAAGTAACTTTCATTCAAAACAGACCTTCGCATCAAAACAAACGTCACTCTTATGTCGACAGAACATTTTTCCAGATTCAGTGCAGGCCAGAATCCAGATGAAAGGGTCAGTAATAAACACTTACACAAAATGAAATAAAGGTAACTAAAACACAGAAGCAATTTCAGAAGTTTTACCAAGCTCCAGATCTCAAACAAACCAGATCTTCAAGAGATAAATGATAAATCCCATAGCAACTAGAGAAGTTGTTTTACCGTACCAACTGCTGCTACGATTTTGTTGGCATTGTTGTGTAATTTGCACTTTGCTAAATAGCCGCAGCATCAATAACATGAACACGAAGGGTCCAGCTTCCAAATTTAGCCAAGGACACTCCAGAGACTAGGTTAACAGCAAGTTGGTTTCAAGAAAATTATTTCAACTCGATTAAATGAAGTTGCTATCCCCTCTTTCTCACCTTCTCAAACTCCAATTCAAAATTATTCTTGTAAAATGGCAGTAGATATTTTCAAGTGGAAAATTATTTGCCATTATACTTTACACCAAGAAAAGGAAGAGAGATAAAGTTTTTTCTTTTTCCTACAAATTCTACTGTTATCAAAACCAGACAATATTAATTCAGATGATGCATATTTTCCAACAGTTTGTTAAGTCAGATTAAATCATAGACATACATTTTGCAGATCCATTTTCAAGTGGAGCCATGGGCTTGAAGAGCAAAACGCAAATGCTAAGAGTAATTGTAATTATTTTGAAATTTCTGCAGAAGCTACCTTTGAGAATTTCTGTTGGCTATCTCCATGTGAATTGTACAGGTGACTGGAGTATTTGGTCAGTCAGTGTAAAACCAGCATCCTGAATGTTTGTTTTTGTCGATTTTTTCTTTTTTGGAAAAGTCTTCAGTTTATTTGATGTAATAAGAAATATTTGAAAACAGGAAAGAGACAACGCATCACATCACAGATCAAAGCCAGGGCATAGTCAAATGTTTAACTCGTTTACAGATAATCTAATGCAAATGCCATGTCCATTACAAGATTAATCTACAAAAGGAACCAATGAATTGGCTCAGACTGCACTGAAATCACACACTTAACACTGAGGCTTTACTGAAGAACCAATTTGTGCAGGTATTTCAACATTGACATTTTCTGCTCAGTTGAGGTTACACATAATTTTATTTTCCCCTTCTCTTCCAATGGCAGCAACTCTTTCAGGATTACAGTTCCAAGAGGCAGCAGAGACTCTCGATGACATCACCCAAGTGGCCATTCTTCATGTACAAGCAAGTTGTTTGTGGGACCTTCCTGTGTTCATTGGCTGCCATGTTTGCCTATTTCAGCAGTGATTACAATTCACTGGCTGTGAAGCGCTATGGAACGATCCAAGGATGAGAAAAGCACGATATAAATACAAGTTCTTTCTTCCGATGATTGGCCTCAGCATCCCTGGGTTAGAGTCAGGGATTAAGGAGTTCCCATTCAGGAATGCCTTTTATTGACTCCTGCTTGAAAGCATCAATGTCAGATGAGTATAGAATTGGGTTCAGTTGTGATTCCTGCTATAGTTGAATATATATGTCCTGCATGCTGGCAACCTTCTGACTCAGGCAAGAGTGCTGCCACTGAGCCAGGGCTGATAACATTCTGAGTTGTGCCCTGGCTAAGACAAGCTAATGGAGAGACCAGAGATTCCAGCTCAATTCTCCCCATCTGTAGCCGAGCTTGGTTTCTAGCAGGGCACTTGTCCACAAACTGGGAAGTGCCCGTGTTAGAATCTGGTCGTAGACAAATGATTAAAATTAGGGGTTCTAAATCTGGTCTCCTTACAGAATCTATGTGCTCAGAATTAATAATCAAAGATGATCAACAGAAAAATTATTTTATTTCACACTTTAAAAGGTTGACTTAACTGCATATACCCTGTACTTGAAAAAAGGCTCTCATTTCTGTTGTTGCACATAAACAAAGCAAAAACCATCACAACAGGATCGAGGATTCACTGGAGCACAACACCACAGAAGTTCTAAGCCAATACCAATCCGAGGTCACCAGACCTCCGTGTGGTTTGTTCAGTTCTGCAGCCTTTCAGATTTGGAATTAAAACCTGGAATCCAGCCCATTATATAACACAATAAATACCATTAGTCATAAATGAGAAATCATCTATAACGCACAAGTGCTCGAGTCATTCCTGCAGACAGGCTCGAACGGCTGCAATATAGAAAATATGAAAGGAGGCATCAGAAACATTAATCGTTAAAGACAAACTATTTATAACTCACAATTGGCTTCATTCTTCTTGCTGATAAACTCTAAATTCTCGTGGCATAGCTAGTACCTATTTTTTGGTAGTTTAAAAAAAGTTTCCCTTTTAAATATTAATCTTAGATCCCGCCCCCACCCCCCGCCCCCCTTCGCTGTTAGATAAAGTTTTATTAAGTTAAGCTTCTGACTGCAGAAATTCACCCTCAACACTCGTTCAATATTAAGAAAACACGTTTTCACTCAACTTAAATAGTCTTTCATGCAGGTCACCATTGGAACTGAGGAAAAGCTGCTGGGCTGGTTCCTATGTTCAACTGGATCATGGCAGGTCTGTACCTCATCCCCATTTACCGCCATTGATCCATAGCCCTTGAAACCCTTACCCAACAAAAATCTGTCGATGTCAATCTTGAAATTTTTAATTGAACCAGCATCAAGAGCTTTTTGGGGGGAGAGAATTCCACATTTCTCCCACCTTTGTTGTGAAGAAATGATTCCCGATTTCACTCCTGAATGGCCTAGTTCAAATGTTAACATTGCGCTCCTTGTCCTGGACTTCTCGACCAGAGGAAATAGCTTCTCTATCGAAATCTTTTATTATTTTAAACACCTCAATTAGATCACCCCTCAACCTTTTAAACTCAACAGAATACAACCCAAGTTTAAGCTACCTGTGCTTATAACTGAACCCTTTAAGCCCCATTATCATTCTAGTAAATCTATGCTGTACCTCCTCCAAGGCCAATATATCCTTCCTGAGGTGTGGTGCCCAGAATTGAACTCAGTGTCCAGATAGGGTCTGACTGAGGCTCTGTACAACTGAAGCACAACTTTCTCCCCTTTGTATTCCCACCCTCTGAGATAAAGGCCAACATTCCATTAGCCCCGTTGATCAATTCTTGTCCCTATACACTACCTTCTAGTGATGTGTATCGGGATACCTAAAGCCTTTCGCTCTTCCCCAGTTTCTTGTCTCGCCATTAAGAAAATATTCAAATATGTCTTCGTTGGATCCAGATGGGCATGATCAATGGGAAAGAACAAGGATTAATACGTGTGGGTTGCAAAAACATGAAAGGTTTACTATCATCTAAATTTACAGAAGTGGTTGCACTTTGAGCTGTAAACAATTATCTCAAGATACTCTAATATTGCATCTGGAGTACAGAAAAATGTCTCAAGACATTTCAGAGGAAGTAAAGAAATGTAGAGCCTTAGTGGAGAAGTTATGAATTGACCCGAAAGATTGGTTGAAGAGATGGGACTTGGGATTTTTGAGAGAAATAAAGGCGCCGAGCGGTTGAGAGAGGAAGTTCAAGTGATTGTAGGAACCATGAGTGTGTAATGCCTGCTTTGTGTATTTCAACTTTCCTTCTCACATCTGTCAGCTGCAAGTCACCAGCTCTCTGAGATAACCCTCAAATAAAATCTGCAGTGTTTATATGCAATTACACAGTCCTCTAATGACTTCTCTGGCTTTCATTGCATTGCTGAAGTGCAATTACTTCAGGATATTATGGTCATGAGCTTTGATCAGCTGCAACAAAATTCAACAGGCAAATTCGTACCAATCTCCAATTGTACTTAATTACTTTCTTGAGAGTCAAAAATTAATCCCCTGATGGGCAGTGAGGCTTGACCGGTCTCATGGAGTGCTTATTTCAAGTTTCTCCAAGTTTAAAGTTTATCGCAGCATTACTTTGATGCTTGGTTAGTTTAATATTACAGGTATCAGTCACTTTGTCGATGCGAATGGCTGGTTCATAACCCAAGTATTTTTCTTAATACACACAATTTCTCTAAGATTGTAGCTTTATTCTTCTGGGTCTCAATGCACTTCACAGGGGAATTGAGTTAAGAGAGTCCAAGAGATTTTGGATCATTGTCAGCAGATGTTTACTGGGATATAAGTAATATTGCTCGCAAATGATCCGCCCCAAGGCTAAAACTAAAATCTATTAGCAGCCAATGGCAATGGTATTGTAATCCAAAAATCTTTTACACACAAACTCAGTTTGCAAGCAACCAGGACGGATGTGTGTGTGGGCCTGAATGAATAATTCTATTAGTTTGCAATACAAGACAAATCAGCATTTAAAGCGACAGTGATTTTTTTTGCACAAAATATTTTTTTCTAATTGTTATGCAACTGTTATTTAAGTTTTTTTCTTGTGTATAGGTTTGATATAAGTTCCAGAAGACTTGTGAAGGCAGAGAGTCTCAGGTCAATTACAGGGATAGGTAATTGCATGAAACTCACAGCAAGCACATGAGCAAATGTACAGAGGTCAAGAGGAGCAGTCCCATTCCACTTCCTTCTTTCTGCAAATACCAAAATATTTTAAAGATTATTTTTCAAATCTAAAAGTATCATCTTGGTTGATTGCAGAGATTGAAGAGATTTCAAATTTAAGTTTAAAAAAAAAAGTTGTCTCAACATCAAAAATATGGGACAAAGACTCAACGTTTGCTTGTCTCAGACTTGGGACTCATTCTCTCATCAAACATTTACAAATTAACTCGACCAGGGTTATTCTGAAGACTTATGGCTACCATTAAGTTATGCGAAACTGTCTAAAAATCATGGGTGATTTTAACCTCCATATTGATTGGAAAAATCAAATTGGTCAGGGTAGCCTTGAGAAAGAGTTCACAGAGTGCATAAGGGAGGGGTTCCTTGAGCAGTATGTCACGGAACCAACCAGGGGGCAGACTATCTTAGATTTGGTCCTGTGTCATGAGACATGATTAATAAACAATCTCCTAGTAAAGGATCCCCTTGGAATGAGTGATCATAGCATGATTGAATTTCAAATTCAGGTGGAGGGTGAGAAAGTTGGATCTCTAACCAGCATACAAAGCTTAAATAAAGGAAATTATGAAGGTATGAGGGCTGAGTTGGCTAAAGTGGACTGGGAAAATAGATTAAAGTGTAGAACGGTTGATGAACAGTGGTGTATATTTAAGAAGATATTTCACAACTCTCAAGAAAAATATATTCCAGTGTGGAGGAAAGGGCGTAAGAGAAAAGATAGCCATCCGTGGCTAACTAAAGAAATAAAGGACGATATCCAAATAAAAACAAGGGCATAGAAAGTGGGCAAAACTAGTGGGAGGGCAGAGATTGGGAAGCTATTAAAAGCCAGTAAAGAATGACTAAAAAAATGATTTAAGAAAGGGAAGATAAGACTATGAAAGTAAACTAGCACAAAATATAAAAACAGATAGCAAGAGTTTCTATAGGTATATAAAAAGGAAGAGAGTGGCAAAAGTAAATGTTATTCCCTTAGAGGACAAGACCGGGGAATTAGTAATGGGGAATATTCAGATGGCAGAAGTTCAGATCAAGTATTTTGTATCAGTTTTTACGGTAAAGGACACTAACAATATCCCATCAGTGGATAGTCAAAGGGCTATAGGGGGAGAGGAACTTAACACAATCACTGAGAACATAAGAACATAAGAATTAGGAACAGGAGTTGGCCATCGAGCCCCTCGAGTCTGCTCCGCCATTCAAAAAGATCATGGCTGATCTGGCCGTGGACTCAGCTCCACTTACCCGCCCCTTAATTCCCTTATTGGTTAAAAATTTATCTGTGATTTGAATACATTCAATGAGCTAGCCTCAACTGCTTCCCTGGGCAGAGAATTCCACAGATTCACAACCCTCTGGGAGAAGAAATTCCTTCTCAACTCGGTTTTAAATTGGCTTCCCCGCATTTTGAGGCTGTGCCCCCTAGTTCGAGTCTCCCCGACCAGTGGAAACAACCTCTCTGCCTCGATCTTGTCTATCCCTTTCATTATTTTAAATATTTCCATAAGATCACCCCTCATCCTTCTGAACTCCAACGAGTAAAGACCCAGTCTACTCAATCTATCATAAGGTAACCCCCTCATCTCCGGAATCAGCCTAGTGAATTGTCTCTGTACCCCCTCCAAAGCTAGTATATCCTTCCTTAAGGTGACCAAAACTGCACGCAGTACTCCAGGTGCGGCCTCACCAATACCCTTTACAGTTGCAGCAGGACCTCCCTGCTTTTGTACTCCATCCCTCTTGCAATGAAGGCCAACATTCCATTCGCCTTCCTGATTACCTGCTGTACCTGCAAACTAACTTTTTGGGATTCATGCACAAAGACCCCCAGGTCCCTCTGCACCACAGCATGTTGTAATTTCTCCCCATTCAAATAATATTCCCTTTTACTGTTTTTTTTTTCCCCAAGGTGGATGACCTCACATTTTCCGACATTGTATTCCATCTGCCAAACCTTAGCCCATTCACTTAACCTATCTGAATCTCTTTGCAGCCTCTCTGTGTCCTCCACACAACCTGCTTTCCCACTAATCTTTGTGTCATCTGCAAATTTTGTTACACTACACTCTGTCCCCTCCTCCAGGTCATCTATGTATATTGTAAACAGTTGTGGTCCCAGCACCGATCCCTGTGGCACACCAATAACCACCGATTTCCAACCTGAAAAGGACCCATTTATCCCAACTCTCTGCTTTGTTAGCCAGCCAATTCTCTATCCATGCTAATAAATTTCCACTGACTCCGCGTACCTTTATCTTCTGCAGTAACCTTTTGTGTGGCACCTTATCGAATGCCTTTTGGAAATCTAAATACACCACATCCATCGGTACACCTCGATCCACCATGCTCGTTATATCCTCAAAGAATTCCAGTAAATTAGTTAAACATGATTTCCCCTTCATGAATCCATGTTGCGTCTGCTTGATTGCACTATTCCTATCTAGATGTCCCGCTATTTCTTCCTTAATGATAGCTTCAAGCATTTTCCCCACTACAGATGTTAAACTAATCGGCCTATAGTTACCTGCCTTTTGTCTGCCCCCTTTTTTTAAACCGAGGCGTCACATTAGCTGCTTTCCAATCCACTGGTACCTCCCCAGAGTCCAGAGAATTTTGGTAGATTATAACCAATGCATCTGCTATAACTTCTGCCATCTCTTAATACCCTGGGATGCATTTCATCAGGACCAGGGGACTTGTCTACCTTGAGTCCCATTAGCCTGTCCAGCACTACCTCCCGAGTAATAGTGATTGTCTCAAGGTCCTCCCTTCCCACATTCCCGTGACCAGCAATTTTTGGCATGGTTTTTGTGTCTTCCACTGTGAAGACCGAAGCAAAATAATTGTTTACGGTCTCAGCCATTTCCACATTTCCCATTACTAAATCCCCCTTCTCATCTTCTAAAGGACCAACATTTACTTTAGTCAATCTTTTCCTTTTTATATATCGGTAAAAGCTTTTACTATCTGTTTTTATGTTTTGCGCAAGTTTACTTTCGTAATCTATCTTTCCTTTCTTTATTGCTTTCTTAGTCATACTTTGCTGTCATTTAAAATTTTCCCAATCTTCGAGTTTCCCACTAACCTTGGCCACCTTATACGCATTGGTTTTTAATTTGATATTCTCCTTTATTTCCTTGGTTATCCACGGCTGGTTATCCCTTCTCTTACCGCCCTTCTTTTTCACTGGAATATATTTTTGTTGCACACTATGAAAGAGCTCCTTAAAAGTCCTCCACTGTTCCTCAATTGTGTCACCATTTAGTCTATGTTCCCAGTCTACTTTAGTTAACTCTGCCCTCATCCCACTGTAGTCCCCTTTGTTTAAGCATATTATGCTCGTTTGAGACACTACTGAGGAGATTGTACTCAGTAAGATAATGGGACTAAAGGCAGATAAATCCCCTGGACCTGATGGCTTGCATTCCAGGGTCTTAAGAGAAGTAGCAGCAGGGATAGTGGATGCATTGGTTGTAATTTACCAAAATTCCCTGGATTCTGGGGAGGTCCCAGCAGATTGGAAAACTGCAAATATAACGCCCATTTAAAAAAAAGCAGGAAACTATAGACCAGTTAGCCTAACATCTGTGGTTGGGGAAATGTTGGAGTCCATTATTAAAGCAGTTAACAGGACATTTGGAAAAGCAAAATTCGGTTAGGTAGAGTCAGCATGGATTTATGAAGGGTAAGTCATGTTTGACAAATTTGCTGGAGTTGTTTGAGGATGTAACGAACAGGGCGGATAAAGGGGAACCAGTGGATGTGGTGTATTTGGACTTCCAAAAGGCATTTGACAAGGTGCCACACAAAAGGTTACTGCACAAGATAAAAGTTCACGGGATTGGGGGTAATATGTTAGCATGGATAGAAGATTGGCTAACAAACAGAAAACAGAGAGTCGGGATAAATGGTTCATTCTCTGGTCAGCAATCAGTAACAAGTGGGGTGCCACAGGGATCAGTGCTGGGACCCCAACTATTTACAATCTATATTATTGACTTGGAAGAAGGGACTGAGTGTAACGTAGCCAAATTTGCTGACGATACAAAGATGGGAGGAAAAGCAATGTGCAAGGAGGACCAAAAAAGCTGCAAAAGGACATAGACAGGCTAAGTGAGTGGGCAAAATTTTGGCGATGGAGTATAATATTGGAAAATGTGAGGTCATGCACGTTGGCAGAAAAAATCCAAGAGCAAGTTATTATTTAAATGGAGAAAGATTGCAAAGTGCTGCAGTACAGCGGGACCTGGGGGTACTTGTGCATGAAACACAGAAAGATAGTATGCAGATGCAGCAAGCGATCAAGAAGGCCAATGGAATCTTGGCTTTTATTGCAAAGAGGTTGGAGCATAAAAGCAGGGAAGTCTTGTTACAGCTGTACAGGGTATTAGTGAGGCCACACCTGGAATACTGCATGCAGTTTTGGTTTCCATATTTATGAAAGGATATGCTTGCTTTGGAGGCAGTTCAGAGCAGGTTCATTAGGTTGATTCTGGGGATGAGGGGGTTGACTTATTAAGAAAGGTTGATTAGGTTGGTTGGGCCTCTACTCATTGGAATTCAGATGCATGCGAGGTGATCTTATTGAAACTTATAAGATTATGAGGGGGCTTGACAAGGTGGATGCAGAGAGGATGTTTCCACTGGTGGGGGAAGACTCGAACTCGAGGGCATGATCTTAGAATAAAGGGTTGCCCATTTAGAACTGAGATGAGGAGAAATTTCTTCTTTGAGGGTTGTGAATCTGTGGAATTCGCTGCCTCAGAGAGCTATGGAAGCTGGGACATTAAATAAATTTAAGACAGAAATAGACAGTTTCTTAAACAATAAGGGGATAAGGAGTTATGGGGAGCAGGCGGGAAAGTGGAGCTGAGTCCATGATCAGATCAGCCACGAGCTTATTGAATGGCGGAGCAGGCTCAAGGACCGTATGGCCAACTCCTGCTCCTATCGCTTATGTTCTTATGCTACATACCTTCAACGTCAAGGAAATATAAACTGTTAGCACTGAATAAGTTCCAAACTGTTACTTTATTGTACATTATCTTACTATATAAACTTGTAGCGTGCCACCCAATTACTGCAAAATCCAGTATATTACTCTTTAAGCTTCTTTTAAGGTTCTGTAGAAACCTATACAGCAATATAAACTGCAGTAGTTACCAAAATAATAACATAAAAATGGGGATCAGTTTCAACATGTTTTACATTTAGGACAATATGGCAAGTTCCATTAGTCATCTTTGGCCCATCCAGAATGGTGCACGATTTGTTAATAAACTGTGAACCAACTTCTCATTCAGCATTTTATTCAGACAATACCCACAGATCTCCTGTTCCAGGGAATCATTCATAAGTAGAATTAAGCAATTGTCGGCATGAACATAAGAAACAGGAGAAGGAGCAGGCCATTTGGCCCCTCGAGCCTGCTCCGCCATTTAATAAGATCATGGCTGATCTGATTTTTGGCACAGCTCCACTTCCCTGCCACCTCCCCATTACCCTTCACTCCCATATCGTTCAAATATCTGTCTCTCTCCACCTTAAATATATTCAATGACCCAGCCTCCACAGCTCTCTGGGGCAGAAAATTCCATGGATTTACAAGCCTGAGACAAGAAAATTCTTATCTGTTTCAAATGGGCGACCCCTTATTCTTAAATTATGCCCCTTAGTTCTAGATTCCCTCATGAGTTGAAACATCCTCTCAGCACCTACCTTGTTGAGCCCCCTTGGTATCTTACATGTTTCAAAAAGATCACCTCTCATTCTTCTAAACTCCAATGAGTATAGGCCCAACCTGCTCAACCTTTTCTTCATAGGACAACCCCTTCATCCCAGGAATCAACCTAATGAATCTTCTCTGAACTGTCTCCAATGCAAATATATCCCTCCTTCAATAAGGAGACTAAAACTGTATGCAGTACTCTAGGTGTGGCCTCACCAATACCCTGTACAGTTGTAGCAGGACTTCTCTGCTTTTATACTCCATCCCGCTTGCAATAAAGGGCAACATTCCATTTGCCCTCCTGATTACTTGCAGTACCTGCATACTAACTCTTTGTGCTTAAGACCCCCAGGTCCCTATGTGCTGCAGCATTTCGCAATCTCTCTCTCCATTTAAAGAATAATTTTCTTTTTTATTGTTCCTGCCAAAATGGGTCACCTCACACTTTCCCACATTATATTCCATCTGGCAAATGTTTGCCCACTCACTTAGCCTGTCTATATCCCTTTGCAGATTCTGTGTGTCCTCCTCACAACTTGCTTTCCCACCCATCTTTGTATCATCAGCAAACTTAGCTACATTACACTCGGTCCCTTCATCCAAGTCATTAATATAGATTGTAAATAGTTGAGGCCCCCCAACATGTGAGATCAATCTAACATGGGGGCAATTGTCCATGGCTTCTGCTCCCAAATGCTATCCAGTGACTCTGCTGGCTAGTGTAAATCTGTAGACATCAGGTGAAAGCGTGATAGAAATGTTACACAGGAAGAATGGCCACCGAGGGGATAGGTCAGATGTGACTCCCCCAAGCCTGTGCCATTGGCTTCAGAAGGCGAATGCAGAAAGAAAATAGAAATGTGTCCAAAAACACATACCGATAAGCATTCCAGCAGCAATTACTCAGTTCCACAGGGAACCTCCCCTCCCAAAAGACCAAGCAGCTTGAAAAGGCACCACATAAGATAACCAGAGATTTGTGAAATACTGCCCAGATATTTGGATTTTTTTTCAAAACCAAGCAGTTTCGCTGGTTGCAAATCTGTATTCAGCAACTTAGTAGTGAAGGAGAGACTAACTGAGAATGCGGCACAAAACTGCACCAATGGAGGGGAAGCTTGCAGGAGGGAGACACAAATATGAGACCAACATTGGCTCTCTGTAATGTTTGAAAGATTCTCTGCAGTTCAGATAGTCTATCATTCTTAACGATGTGTTTCCATGCCTCAAACTTTGGGAACAGTCCCTAATCTGTTGGGATAAGAGCCTCCACCCAGTAACATTTATATGATGGCTTAAACATAGAAAACATCCCACAGTGCCTGACAGGAGAATAGATAAGCAAAGAGATACTGAACTACTTAAGCACAAGATTAGGAAGAGTGGCTGAAAAGATGAATTTTGAGAAGGGTTTTAAAGTAGGAGAGAGATGAGAAGTATTTAGAGAGGGAATACTTGAGACAAGGGCCAAGAGAGCTGAAGAATCTGCCACTAATCACACAACAGCCTCCCCTCACAGTTCATGTCAGACAATTTAGTGCCTTGAACTTCAGAAGGCAGACTCTAATGAAAGACAAGTAAGAGTCAGGAGATTTGATGTCTAAAGTTTTGAAAGCTGAACTTTTGGAACATTCATCACTGGAATTGTGTAAATTACACTTGATATAATATGTTGACTTCATAAAAATCACAGAAACAAAAGAAAGCAGTTTATCATAAGTCATTAATGATTATAAAACATTGTAGTGTTAAGCATTCCTGTACATAAATAGTGGTTGCAAAAGTAACCAGCCACAGTTGTGTCAATATTTGCTGGGGGTCTCGCACGATTTGACAATCATTAAACTACAGTCCCCACCTGGCAAGAAGGCATGGCAATTTGAATAATGATTGAGCAAACTCGGGGTCCTGATGAAAAATGCCAACGACAATCTAATACTTCACAGCCACAGCATCACTCGTTGGCGCAAGAGCCTGCTACTGACTTACAAGAGCAATTTATTTTGAATTAGTAAATTATGCAAACAAGAAATGTGCCACCTTTCAGGTTAGGGACATATCATAATCTTTAAAAAATTCAAGTCAACAGCCTTTAAATTAATACTTGGCAGCAAGGGTAAATGTCGCCCAAACTAGATCAAATTTATTATAATAGACGAATCATCTTATGGTCAAATCATTTGTTGGATACAATGTTGAGTATCAAGCAGTAAAATCACGACACACCATGTGCAAAACATCAAACACTGTCGGTCACTGTAGCAGTATTTTTTCCATCGTCATGCAATGTTCAAGTGAATTGATTGGTAAAGAGACCCGATAATTTTATCAGATCAATCTTTTATTTCATCAGCAAGTCCAAAGGAAATCCAATCTAATTGTTAATAACTGAAACTACATCATTGCAAACAAGGGCAAGTTAGTTTTGTAGTCACCATTCTGAAATATTTTCCTGAAGGGAAGCTTTCGAAGTTTAAAAAAAATAAAAGATTACAATCCAAGCTTTATATAAAGAAACATTGGCAGGCTCTCAAATGGGTAATGGACAGTGATGTGGCATCAAGGCCAAAGACAACAAGGTCACAGCCTGGAGGCCTGGCTTGTGCTGAATTCGCCACTCTCCGCTGGTCTGTATACCTCAACTACTTGCTGCCTTAACCCAGTCGTGAGGGAGCAGAATGCTCCAAAAGGCCAGTTGTGGAGAGACAACTGTGAAGGACAATTTTCTAAGCATTCTGCACAATTTATCATGGATGTAAAGCAAAACAAACAGCAACATTAAGATTACTGAAACAAATGTTGGATTAGAATAAATGCAACACAGTGCAAAGCTCCTACCTTGAGAGCACAGAAGATGCAGGAATCTCCCATACATTTGTGAGTGGTTAGCTGTCTGAAACTCCTTCGGAAAATATCAAGGTGCCAAAGGACCTTGGGAGGAAGATTTATGGAAATAAGTTACTTATTTATCTAAAACAACATTTTAATTATTCAACATTAAACGAAACATATTACAGAACTGCTCAATAGTTTTAATTAAGAGAAGCTAAGGATGAGAGGGTTCGCCTTCAATTGAAATACTTTCTCTGAACTCTAGTTAGGAAACATAAGTCAGAATATGTTGACAGACCAGCTCTAATTTCGACATTAATATATGCCAATGAGGCTGTTGGTCTTCATGAACCTTTAAGTTCTTGTATTCTCAAAGAAACAGGAAACCTCAGGAGCACGTTAAAGGCCCAGCAAGCTCAACCCCAATTTTCTAACTACTTCAATTTCTTCTTTTTCAAAATACATGTAGCAATCCATTAAACTCATTTCTGCCAATCATACTTTTTAGTTCAATTAACTTAGTTAACACAATGTCTGAACTCTTGTATAAAGTAGCTCTAACTGAAAGGCATTATTTATTACTAACTTCTACAACATGCTACAGAGTTTTTGAATTGGTCAGTTAATACAAATTTATCAAATCCCCTCTAACTTCTATTGTCATCTTCAAAAAGGGAAAAACAAAAAGGTTCAGCTCATTTCCCTTCCCTACGATTCAAGTAGATACAAACTGAAAATCTGAATTGCTCGGCAATACAACTTTACTGAAATCATCAAACATTTGAATCGATCTTGTGTGAAACAGGTTTTAACAGCAGCAGCATTGGCTCAAGTGAATCATATAAAGCATTTGGTATATTTAAGGGTTCGGGGAAGGGGGAGAAAATGAGAGAATGAGTTCTTCTCAGTTGCTATTCATTTCAGTTTGGCTGTTCTATTCAGCATATAAATGGCCTTGTATAAAGAGTTTTAAATTTCATTAACATTTCAGTTTGATCACGAGAAATATTACACCCTGCTTTTTCACACATCCAGCGAGAATGAAATCCATGCATTTATATACATAAATAATGCTGTCCTTAAAGCACATTATTTGGAAAGCTATCTATCCAATTAAAAATACAAGATAGCTGTTTTATAGATTAATTTTAAAATAAATAAAAAGTGGCACTGTTTCAGATGAGCACTTAAATGCCGTGGCTAGAGTCCAGAAGCTGGGTTTTCTGCCACTCGCTCACTCCCTGATTCCCCAAAGAACATAACACAAGAACAAAAGAAATAGAAGCAGGAGTCGGCCATTTGGCCCCTCGAGCCTGCTCCACCATTCAATATCATGGCTGATCTTGGCTTCAGCTCCATTTCGCTGCCCACTCCCCATAACCCTCGACTCCCCACACTTAAAGGCCAAGTCAGGAATTTCATAGAATACTCTCCATTTGTCTGAGTGGGTGCAGGTGCAACAGCACTCAAGAAGCATAACACCATCCAAGTCAAAATAGTCCGCTTGATCGGCACCTCATCCATTAGCTTAAACATCCACCAGTCGCACACTGTGGCTGCAGTGTGTAGTATCTACAGGATGCAACTCCCCAAGGCATCTTTGGTAGTGCCTCCCAATCCTGCATCCTCCATCACTGAAGAATCAGGATAGCAGGTGCATGGGAACACAATCTCATCCAAGATTCTCTCTCAAGTCACACAATTCAGATTACATTCATTAAGAACTTAAGAATTAAGAGCAGGAGTACGCCATTTGGCACTGCGAGCATGTTCCACCATTCAATAATTCATGGCTGATCTTCTTCCTCAACTCCACTTTCCTGCACGATCCCTATATCCCTCGATTCCCTTAATATTCAAAAATCTAGCGATCTCTGTCTTGAATATACTCAACAGCTGAGCATCCACAGCCCAAAGATTCACCACCCTGTGTGAAAAAGTTTCTCCTCATCTCAGCCCTAAATGGCCAACCCCTTATTCAGTGACTGTGACCCCTAGTTCTAGACTACCCAGCCAGGGAAAACATCCTCCCTGCATTTACCCTTTTAAGAATTTTCTATGTTTCAATGAGATCACCTCTCATTCTTCTAAACTCTAGAAAATATAGGCCTCGTCTACTCAATCTCTCCTCATAGGACAAACCCACCATCCCATCAGTCTGGTGAACCTTCATTACACTCCCTCTATGACGAGTATATCCTTCCGAAGGTAAGACCACCAAAACTGTACACAAAACTCCAGGGTGCAGTCTCACCAGGGCCCTATATAATTGCAGTAAGATGTCTTTACTCTTATACTCAAATCCTCTTGTAATAATAGCTAACATACCATTTGCTTTCTTAATTGTTTGCTGTACCTGCATGTTAACTTTTAGTGATCCGTGCACAAGGTCACCCAGGTCCCTCTGAACACCAACATTTCCCAATCTCTCACCATTTAAAAAATACTCTGCTTTTCTATGTTTCCTACCAAAGTGGATAACTTCACATTTCTCCACATTATATTCCATTTACCATGTTCTTACCCACTCACTCAGCCTGTCTATATCCCCTTGAAACCTCTTTGCATCCTCCTCACAACTTACATTCCCACCTAACTTGGATATATTACATTTGGTTCCCTCATTCAAATCATTGATATAGATTGTGAATAGCTGGGGCCCAAGCCCCGATCCTCGCGACACCCCACTAGTTACAGCCTGCCAACCCGAAAATGACCCGTTTATTCCCAATCTCTGTTTTCTGTCCGTTAGCTAATCCTCAATCCATGCAAGCATACTTTAACCCCAATCCCACGAGCCCTAATTCTGTTTCGTAACATTTAAATGTGAATCACTAACATGCATTTATACAGCATCTTTAAAGCAGAAGTTGTCCCAAAGTGCTGAAAGGAGAGAGACGCTGATCATTAATAGTAGTAGAACAGATGACCAAAGCATGGCCAAGATCAGCAATTCATATGGAAACACAAACACAAAAGGAAGCCATTGTTGCCAATATCGCCTATACCATTTCTCACTCCACACTTGGGCTCTCTACTCAATTCCCACTTTCCAGAACCCTTCAATATTTTCCTGCTTCAAGTGTTCATCAAACTCCCTCTTAAAAGCGGTGATTGAACCAAGTTCAACAACCACTTGTGGTATTATATTCTAATAGTTTAAGAGTTTATTGAAAAAAATTCCACGAGCCTCCAGCAATATTAATTTTTTGACCCCTTGTTAACAACTCGCCATGCATAATTTTGAACCCTTCTGCAAGTTCGCATAACATTCTCCACTCTGGTGAGCAAAGGCCTGGCTTTGAAGTTTCTAATAATATCCTCTCATCCTGGTATCATCTCAGTGAATAGAACCCACACGGTTTTGATGAGGCTTTTAAAAAAAGCAGTCTTTTGCTTCGTTTACCTTATGTTGTTGCTCCATTATCCCCAGCCTTGGTTGCTCTGATGTTTTTCGTAGCATGACAACCATCTCAAAAGGATTTCTCCCCATATATGCCACAGAACACTGCAGAGCCAGAGCAGCATAAATGATTGTTGGCAACCAACAAATTATCTGCAGCCATTGGCTACAGTGTAATGTCAAAATTGTAATACCTTGACCTCGAACATTCCAAACAATGAAGTAATCTTAAAATATTTTAATTTTCCATAACCAAGTTCTTATCTCTTCATCTAATGGCAATCGTTGCCTCACTATGTTCTCTAGGTTCAAAAGGAACTCTCCTATTTCCTCCACTGTCTATGCCTGACGTACATAAACCAAAAGTTTTTATATAATGATGTTATGTAATTTAGCAACAGGACACCCATAGATTCATACACTGAGCCCAATTGCAGCAATATCCCTCAATATAAAGAGACCAGAAGTCATTCTTCCATTCCTCTTATGCTTCAGCGAGATTATCGCGAGTGGCTGAGCAATTAGAAGATGGCGGGTATGCCAGGGAACTGTGGATCCCACACAAAATGTCAGCTTATTTCACCTTGCATGTTATATTAGCAACATGGCTGAACTGCAATCTAGCAAAATAAAGAGCGTACTTTCTAGAATACAGCCCTTGAGCTATTTTGCTGAAGTAGTACACAGGGTTACGGGGCCCAAGTTTCGAGCCGCGCCTAGAACGGCGCAGTCCCGACCTGGACGCCCGTTTTTCGCGCCACAAAGTGCGCTTAAAAAAAAAAACTCCAGATTCTCGAGCTCCATGCAGGTCCTCTGGCCCTCAGCGCAGCGCAGCACGAGCTGTAGGGGGCGGAGCCAGGTCCCTGCGCTGAAAACAGTGCCGGGACCTCTGCACATGCGCGCTACAGTGGGCGCGCAAGTGCAGTAACTCCAGGCGCCCGAAACTATGTGGGAGGGGCCCGAAGCACGCAGCCCCTAGCCCTGGCCGAATGGCCTCACTGGGGCTGCGTGAATAAGGCTCCTCCCACGGCCAGCTCCTGCTTCCTCCCGACCCGACTCAACCCCCGCCTCCAGACCAGACCTGACACACCCCCCCACCCCCACCCCCACCCCCCGGCCCCGACTCCCGCTTCCTCCCCCCGCCCCCTGACCGGACCCGACTCCCGCTCCCCCCCTCCCTGCCTCCGGACCGGACCCGACTCCCGCTTCCCCCCACCTCGACTATTTGATTGATTTATTGGTTGATTTATTGATGTATTTATCATTTATTATTGATGATGGCTCTTTATTTATAAAACTGAAGTGTTTAATGTTTGTAAACTTCCCTTTAAACCCCCCCCCCATTCCCTACGCCTGATTTGTAACCTACACCTGATTTTCTAAAGTGTAGACAAGGTTTTTGAGCGTACAAAAATCTTCACTTACTCCATTCTAAGTTAGTTTGGAGTAACTTTTCACTGCCGAAACTTTGAAAACAGGCGTAAGTGGCTGGACATGCCCCCTTTTGAAAAAAAAATTCTGTTCCAAAGTGAAACTGTTCTAACTGACTAGAACTGGAGCAAACTAAATGTCGAGAATTCCGATTTCTAAGATACTCCGTTCTACACCAGTTGCTCCTAAAAATCAGGAGCAAATCATGTGGAAACTTGGGGCCAAAGAGTCTGGCATTTCATGAGTGCATTGCTTGGAATCCTTGTTGTGCCAAAGTTTTGTCTGTGTACAAATACTGCTCAACCACACCAGCTCTTGCTCTCTGTTCTGCTGTGAGGAAGCAGTAAACATGGTCCCCATAACAACCGAAAAAAATAAATGAGGCAGTTGACCGCCCTGCATCAGCCTCGGAAACCTGAGGCTAATGGGAAAAAGGGATCATATATAGATTTTAAATAAATTCATTTAACCAGCAAGTAGGATTCGCACCACATCCAAGCTAAAATATTTTACTCTTGAAGACGTAAGGATACAAATTCAGTTTGTTTTCAAATCCACAGTAAGAGTTTTTGCACCTTTTACTACTGTCTCAAAGCATTTAGGAAAATATTGAGATTAAATACCAAATAAGCCTTCAATTAATCAAGCATAACAGTTTTTTTTAAGAATGGTCACGCAAGAAAAAAAAACGACCCTTGATTTTTTCGAAGTTGAAAGCAGTTACAATAGTGATCAAATAATCATTCTCCTGGTGTATCAACATGTTAAAATTAAAAACAGATAGCTTAACTCGTAACTCGGGGGTATATATCCAGCAGCACTATGCATCAACGGGAAGCACGACTCACCTGCAACGCACTGTTGAGAAAGCAACTGTTCTGCCCAGGCTCATTCATCAGTCCCTTACTTGCCGCAATAGAAGTTGTGCTACGTGGCATAAACATCCCCTGGAGATTACTGTTCGGTGTGAAATAATTCTTCCTCCAGGACATCTTGGCTGAAATCTCTTAAGACTTTGATAGTAAGTGTTTTATAGCAGAACTGTTGTATTTTTTGACATTTAACCCAAAGGGCAAATCATCTCACATCAGATTGCAGAAAACAAACTTAATGTTGATCAGGCTGTCCCACAAGAGGCTATTATAAATCACAACAGGGAACAGACGCTTAGCGATCATTCCTTGAAATTCCATTACGAGACTATAGCTCAAAACCTATGTTCAAGCCAATGCTTCCTTTTGTTAAGCACAAGTTTTAAAATAGTGTCTCGTGTAGCTTCTATCCGTCTGGGAGTAATTTATTACAACTCTCTGTGCAACGAGCTGTTGCTTGAAGTCTTGAATCCAGCCGCAGTGTTTTAGACTCACAGAACAGGAATTCGACTTTCACAACACCAGAAGCAGAATTTCTTTGCTCACACCCTTTAAACAGATATTCCCATCACTTGGCAATAATTGAAAGCCCAAAGAGAGTCATAATTATAGGTAACTCAAATTTCAGTACACAGTTCTTCAAATATTCTACAGCCGTCACCAGCAAGAAGATCTTTTTAAAAATGCAAACACGTCAGCTTCTGCCAGAGCACTTTTGTCAAGCGTTGCGTCATGTATTCCTTATTTGTTCAGTGTTCTGTCAAACATTATGGCTCGCCTTTGATTAAGCTTCCTTGATAAGATGGCTATGAACTCATTGTTTTGAACCTGCAGCCACAAGCTCCAGAATGGAGCTTAATCCTTTTCTAGATCATTAAATTAATCAAACATTTGAAGCTTATACGGGCCATGTCTGCACACTTTGACCATATTCTCTCTTATCCAGGAGTCAGCTGAATTGTTCAGATCACCTACGATCCATCTGACAAAAATCTGAAAACAAAGAAAAAAACAATTAGATTGTTCCATATTGGACATGTTCCTAGCTCAGTGCTGGCAAAATATGATTTACTTTAACTTCAGCAGTTTGTACACACACTGTACCACCGTGTATACTTTCACACTACATACAACTATTTACACTGCGCTGTAGTGTCCATAAGGTATGTCATGCCATTACAAAACACAAAATCCATTAACACAAAAACCCATTGAATTGCTTACTGGGACAATAGTAATTCATCTATCCAATGAAAGAAATGCAGTGTATTACTCACACTTCCTTGAAGCATGTCAGCCTCCACTGCAAACAATTAAACCTTTAAATATCGATGACTCAAACACCAGCCGATAGACAGCAAGTCACACCACAACGAGGTCATCAGTCAGAATATTTGACTACACCAGTTATAATGTGTGTGTGTGTGTGTGAACATACGACTGTGAACGCTTGCCCAAAGCACAGAAAACACTGAGCAACACCAGATGAAACTTGTAGCACGGGAAAGAGAACACCATTTTAAATATCAAAGCAAACAAAAATAATTGCCATCAATTTCAACATTTTGGTGAGCACTGATGAAACACGGCATTGATTGCAAGGAGTCAGAAACCGACAGTGAGTGCGAGAGAGCTCAACAAGGGTCGTTGTTAATCTCCATATTGCAGCAACTGCGTCATTTTAAACACGCATGTCAGTTCAGCTTCCTTACATTGTTAGCTCAGTAACTTCTCCCAGCCATCTACCCTGATGTTTCTGGGCTAGCTAAAACTAGATGAAACAAAACAATGTTCTTAAAAACAACATTTTAAAAGTAGAGTCAGGCATGCTAATTCTAACCAGTCTGATCCTGATAAATTCAGACTTTGTTGCGCTGAAGTTATCCAATAATTTAAATTAAGTAATGTAAATAACATAGCAAAATGGGAATTTTGCGCTTAAAAAATGACATCGCACAATTTGAATGATGCAACTATGAATTAAGATCAGACTGCACCATGTGATTTATCTTTTACTGAGGTTGGCAATGCAAATCCTTTGATTACTGTTGCAAAAATTGGATAAACACGTACAGTATTTTGGTCCTGAAGGCTGACATTGGCATTGTAACTTAATCCAAGTTAAAAAAAACTCTTTCACAGATCAAGTACCACAGGATCAGACTTCAGTGCATTGCTGAGAACTTTACTCAATCTGTTCTCCATTTTTCACTGACTCGAGCATAATTATTTTAAAATTAATATTCTCAGTATGTACCCATCTTTGTAGCAGTGGAGGAGAGTGTGGTGTAGTCTTTTCCATTAGCTAGGTCAGGAATGTGCACTATGTTCTGTTACTGTACACCTAAATGGACAATACCACGAAGTTTCTCACAAATGCCTTGTATGTAGCTATCTAACTCCGTCTTCCTAAATGATCACAGTAGCTGAAATTGCTCCTCTGAAACCAGGTTTCGTAGACTTAAAGCTGGCTACATGAAAGCAATTAGCCAGGAGAGACTATTACCAAACCGGATGCAATTCCCCCCAGGAAGTTTGGTCAGCGAGAAAGAAGTTTATCTTTACATACAATAATTATAAAGAGACTGCTCTTTTGTCTACACATTAGACTTTAAAATTTATCATATTTCAACTTTACTTCACAGCTAACATTAATACAATGCTTTAAACGAGATCATTTACAGCAGGAGGAGGAACAGGAGGCCATTCAGCCCCTCGAGCCCGTCCTGCTATTCAATTAGATCACGGCTGATGTACATCAACTCCATTTACCCACCTTTTCTCCAAATTCCTTGATAATGTTACCTAATAAAAATCTATCATTTCAGTCTTGAAAATTTCAATTAATCCAGTATATACAGCCTTTTTTGAGTTTTCCAAAATATTACTGTACTTTTATTCCTCAATTTAAAATTTAGATAAAGCACCTGTGGAAAGTGTCAGCCCAACAAATGGTAAGCAGGCTGAGCCATGAGCTGGAAAAGTACCAACTTGTGCACGAACGTCATCCAACACTCCTGTAGCTTGATTTTCTTTCAAAACTAGTTCTCAGGGTGTGGGCGCTGCTGGCAAAGCAGCATTTATTGTCCATCCCTAGTTGCTCAAGGTGGTGGTGAGTTTTATTCTTGAAGCGCTGCAGTCCGTGTAGTGAAGGTGCTTCACAATACTGTGCAGACACAATGTTTCGTGCCCTTCCATTCCAGGAAGGTCAAGAAAAGGAGAACCAGTAGTTCTTGGTTCTCTGTGGCTGAAGTTCAAAAAATGTAGTTCTTTGCTTCCAGCATGACATCACTAGCACTACTCCAGATTTATCAAGTCCTCCCTTTTACTCTTCACAATCGATCTTATTGATGTCTCACACATTGCACCTTGGATCTTCACTTTGGTTTCTCTCTACATATTTCAAAAGTACCTCCACAGTGTAAGCTTAACCCGTCCGTGCAATGGTGCAGTTTTCCCCTACTCGCGTTGACTCCCCCCTCAATCAAATGGAAAGGTAAAGCAGGCAAGAACTCCACCACAAATTGAGCTGAATGAAGAAAGTCATGGAGAAAAGGCCATTTAACTATAAAAGCTTATATTTCTAATACTGTAACTTGCCTTTCTCAGTATTCAACTGCATTTTAAACATTGATTGTCTCCATCCGGCAGATTATGCCCAAAGTAGTGAAGGATGAGGGGCCATTAGAAGCAGAATGTCCTTTTGCCTGCGAGCAATGTCACAGGAGATCAACTAGTAAAGTATTAAAAATCAACTAGGCCAGTATTAAAAATGTATGTTTTAAAAAAAATATCAACTACCCAAGACTCCAAATCCACTGGATATGTTTTTTTTAAAAAGCAGGAATAGACTTAATTTGTTGTGTTACAAAACTTGACAGAAAATCCCATGAGAAGAATGTTTTTGAATGCAATGATTTGATGCTCCAAGTCCAATATCCTGCACAGCTGCAGTAAAATTACAGTCGGCAACCCAAAGCTCTTGCAAGACTCGAGCAGCAAATCGCACAAATCATGCATACTCTACAAAGAGCCACAATTACAATTTCAAAAGCCATTTTAAATTGTTAATGTTTAATGCAGCAGATGGAAGTCAAAATCTGTACTCTAACTTCCAGTTAACTGCAGGTCAAGTGGTTTGCTGAATTATTCAAAGAGCTGGCACAGGAACGATGGGCCGAATGGCTTCCTTCTGTGCTCTTTGATTCTCGTAGCTGTAGTAATAAAATAGAGCACTCGAGTGTCAGGTGTCATAGAATGGAAAGCTTAAATGCAAATTAACGCTGTGGTTACACTTCAAGTACCAGATGGAGAGTGCAGTTGGTAAGCAGCACCGCGTTACACTGCTCTGCTCACAATTCAATGTTTAAGCAAAGCGGAGCTCTACACATCATCCTCCTCACTGTTGTCTGAAGATTTAATACGAGTTATGAGGCAATTCTCCTGTCATCGTTTCACCGAGAAACCTCAAGCTAGTGCTGTACAAGAAGTCTGAACTTTCTATACCAGACACAATTGCACTGAATTCTTTGCTAAGATGAAATCACCTTCTCACTTCCAATGAATTCAATTTTCATTCAGACCGAATGCCTTAAACTGTAAATCATACGACTAATTTTGTATTGAAGCACTATCAAAACCATGCTAAATCAGACATCTCGTTAACTAGCCCTCAAAATTCACTCACTCTGAATTAATCTGTTTTGCTGGTTTTCAGACCGGCCACAACAGCAGATGACACATGCATGCTTTAACATGTGAACAAAATTGTTTTAAAAGAGTGAGAGAGCAATCCCCAGCCCAGGTTTGGGTTTCAAACACATCCCTCCCTCGAACATATCAGGAACAGGTTGCTCAATTGGTCATCCATGTTACTGATATTTGTGGTATTTTGCTATGTGCAAAATGATTGCCATTTTCTTCTACATAGTAACAGCAAGTACCTTTCAAAGTAATCCACTGTATATGATGCCCCGAGGGATATGATAAGGCACTGTATAAATGCAAGTTTGTTCGTTCTGCTGTGATGCTTTCTGAACCTTAAGTTGGAATTCTGTCTTGAAATCACTCCTAGATATCTACAGTTTTTCAAGGTAAAATATTATAATCTCAAATATTTTGGATAAAATTGAGCTTGCAAAGTTTACAAAATGTCTTTGTTGGATAATAATGAGTTAAAAATTACAAACCTGTTCCCACCTCCCAGCACTTAACTTCTTTTAATTGTTCTGGTCATTTGGGTGTACATTAAAAATCCCACAGCCAGCACTATTTCAAGATGAATAGGGAATTGTTTCATTGTCCTGCCTCAACCATCAAAACAGATTCACTGGTCCTTTACCTCAATACATTCATGGGACCTTGCCATTTGTATAATGGAGATAGTGTTTACTCACATAATAGTAACTGCACTTCAAACTAATTCACTGCATAAAGCTGCTCTTATTTTGATCAGACACGTAGGGCCCAAATTGGCCCAGGAGTTGCTCCGGTTTTTTTTGGAGCAACTTGATTTTTCTGGAGTATCTTAAAAATCCCCATTCTGCACATTTAATTTGCGCCAGTGTAAGTGAGTTAGTTAGGATTTTTTTAAAGTTTCGGTTTTTTTCCCCCCAAAAGGGGGCGTTACCAGCCATTTTGGCCATTTAAGCCAGTTTGGACAACTAATAGTTGCTCCAAACTGACTTAGGCCAGCATATGTGGCCACTTGCGGCGAGTTAAGAAATCAGTGCAGGTTATACATTCTAAAGCACCAAGACTGACAAAGCACTAAACAAAGCACAAAAAGCATCCAATAACAAATAAAAAATAGAAGAAAGTGGAGAAGACCTGCACCTAAAACATCAAGACTTAAAATTTTAAGGAACGATTAAAAGAAAATAAAGGAACTCTGCAAACACACAATCACAGTAGTTTAAACAACACAAGCAGCTACTTACGTGTACAGGGCTTTTTTCATGTCACTCATTAGTTTGCACATTTTTACAGGTCTCCTTCACAATCATTTTTTTAACCTGTACAGGGATCTCCCTTAAATAAATTAAGCCAAGCAATGTTTCCATTCTCTCTTAGAAATTGGCTCCAAAGGCTGTATGCCAGGATACTCCCAAAAGGTGTGTAAAATAGCAACAACTTCCCCATATTTTTGCCAGAAAAAAGTTAGCACAGCAGGTTTCCATCTGTTCAAAAGCTCACAGGCCGATGCGGGAGACCATTTCAATAGCTCACGGGCTGGTCCAGACCACCAATCGGCCAGGGATCGGGGCGGCAAACATCGGGTCATCCCTTCGGCCAGGGATCGGGGCAGCGAACATCGGGTCGTCCCTTCGGCCAGGGATAGGGGCGGCAATTATCTGGTCCCGCTCTCAGCCTGCAGGACGTACTGGGACAGCGAGGACTTACTGCGCATGCGCGCAGATTCCACTGCGCATGCGGACAGCGGCCAGCACTGTTTTCGGCGCAGGGCTGTAGCTCCGCCCCCCCCACTCCACTATATACGCCGTGCAAGAACCCGGGACACACAGCAGAGCGGCCAGAATCGTGAGTACGTTTTTTGGCACCGTTTTGAGCGCACAAAGTCGGCACATCTCAGGGGAGTGTGCCAGAAAAGGGGGTTGGGGAAATTTGGGCCCCGTAGGTGTTGCCATCTGAAAGCTAAACAGGACATTTTATTTTATTTAAAGACTGGAGGGCCAGAAACCTGTTTCGATCGAGGTCTTAGACCACTGCTAGTCTTCGTATGGCTAGCAAACATACTGTTCTAAGGTCAGCTGCGCATTTGCTCGTTTTGACATCTTGTACATTTCCAACTGTAGCATAATGACAAATTTCCACTGATGTTAGTGTGTTTCAGAATTGTGCACTGGCCAAATTGTCACAGCCAATTTGCACTCGTATGAAATGGCAAAACCCACAGGTGCGGCTTGTTTACAAAATCAGCTAGCTGCGGTCTACAACTAAATGCACAAGCCCTGCATTTAAACAGCACTTCCATGCCCCAGGTTGAAATCTAATTGCAGTTTACTAAAAACTTTAAGTTTAAGACATAATAGGGTGCTACAGAAATGCATGGTCATTATTTTCTTCCAGTTGAGATCATTGGATACGGATTAGGAGCGGGAACACTGGCTGTGCTCTTTTTAGCCTGAATTTATGAAAGCCAATTCTCGTGTCCCAGCTGAAAGCAACTCACCAAAAACCAGACCGGGAGTGTAAGCCATTCCCCTTTGTGAAATGATGCTGAGTAGTACACAGCACAATGTATTTACCAACTGGTGAGCTGGATTTCTCCAGTACCATCTTATTACATTCCAAATTGACAATCACACAAGAATGTGACGTCACAGGAAAGAAGTGAAGTGATTGGTTGGTGAGTTTCTCGCTCTTTTCTGAGTCATTGGTTTCAATTAAGAGCTGGGATTAAAAACAAAACTTAATTAACTAAATACATTAGAGATGGCAGGACAGGCGATGTGTTTCTGCTGCTGCATGTGGGAGCTGGTTGACTCCAGTGAGGTCCACGGCAACCACATCTGCAGCACGAAGAACTTCACAGCTCCGTGTTGATGAGCTGGAGTCCGAGCTGCAGACACATCAGGGAGGGGGAGAGTTACCTGGACGCTGCGTTCCAGGAGGCAGTCACACCCTTCAGATTAATTAATTCAAATTTGGTCCGTTGTCAGGGACAGGAGTGTGTGACTACGAGTGAGGAAGGTATGGGGACTCTGGATGGAGTGATGGAGAAGCCTCAGCCCTTGCCAACAGGCTCGAGGCTCTTACACCCTGTGTGGACGAGAGCAGAGACTGCAGGGAGGATGAGCAAACTGACCACAGCACCGTGGTACAGGGGGCCATTCAAGTGGCAGGAATAAAAAGAAACGTAGTACTGGTAGGGGACAATATTAGGGGGATAGATAGGGTTCTCTGCAGTCGAGAACGTGAGTCCCAAAGGTTGTGTTGCCTGCCCGGTGCCAGGGTTAAGGACATCTCTTCAGGGCTGGAGAGGAACTTGGAGAAGGAGGGGGAAGATCCAGTTGTCGTGGTCCACGTGGGTACCAACGACATAGGTAGGACAAAGAAAAAAGGTTCTGCTGAGGGAGTATGAGCAGCGAGGGGCTAAATTAAAAAGGAGAACTACAAAAGGTAATAATCTCTGGATTACTACCTGATCCACGAACAAATTTGCATAGGTAAATATGATCAGAGTTAAACTCAAAGGCTCAATGACTGGTGTGGGAAATGGGTACTGGTTTGTGGGACACTGGCACCAGTACTGGAATAAAAAGGAAGCTGTTCCGTTGTCACGGACTCCACTTAGATCATGCTGGGACTAGGGGCCTGGCGAATCGAATAACTAGGGCTGTAGAGGGGGCTTTAAACTAATTAGTGGGGGGGGCCGCGTTCAGGCGAGCGAAAATTTAAAAAGTCAAAGAATAAGGAGAAGGCAATAGAGCAGGGTAACGCTGGGGGAAAATTAAAACCAGAGCGTGACAGGAAGGGACAGAATTTATAAACATAAAAGTGAATCAGAAATTGCAGTCGAATCACGAAAAAAAATGGTAAAAAAAAATGTTTAACTCTGAATGCCCGCAGCATTCATAACAAAATAGATGAGTTGATGGCACAAATAGATACAAATGGGTATGATTTAATAGCCATTACGGAGACGTGGTTGCAAAGCGAGCACGGCTGGGAACGAAATATTCTGGGGTATTTGATAATTCGGAAGGACAGACAGAAAGGAAAAGGAGGTGGGGTAGCTCTGTTAATAAAGGGTGAGATCAGTGCGTTAATGAAAAACGATATTGGTTCAGAAGATCAAGATGTTGAATCAGAATGGGTGGAGATAAGGAATAATAAGGGGAAAAACAACCAATCGAGCTTAGTTAATTGGCCAGCTAGTAAAAACTGGTTCCCTGAACAGGCCAGTGGTGAGTCAGCTCGAAACATGATAAAAAGAGAGGGCTTTGTGCAGACCTGCACGGAGTGCAGCAGCAACAGAGTGCCAAGGTAGGAGTTTGGCAAGTGGGAGCAGGAGATGTTGTTTTGTCTTGTTTTCCCCACCAGTGCTGACTCCCCGACCTGGGAGGAAAAGAAAACTAAGTGTGATGTCACAGTCAAGAGGGTAAGTGATTGGTGAGTAGTTTTTTTCCCCCTTATCTTGTCAGTAAGAAACCTTTGGCATTGTTGCCAAATTAGGTTATTTTAAGGGTTAAGTCATGGTAGGAGAGCCCAGACCTGAGTCATGCTCCTCCTGTGCCATGTGGGAAATCAAGGACGCTTCCAGTGTCCCTGACGACTATGTGTGCAGGAAGTATATCCAGCTGCAGCTCCTGTTAGACTGCACGATGGCACTGGAGCTGCGGATGGATTCACTCTGGAGCATGCGCGATGCTGAGGATGCCGTGGATAGCACGTTCAGTGAGTTGTTTACACCGCAGGTAAAGGTTACAAAGGCAGATAGGGAACGGCAGGGCAGGAATAGGAGTAGGAAGGCAGTGCAGGAGTCCCCTGCGGTCATCTCCCTCCAAAACAGATATACTGCTTTGGATATTGTTGGGGGAGATGGCTCACAGGGGGAGGCAGCAAGCAGCCAAGTTCATGGCACCATGGGTGGCTCTGCTGCACAGGAGGGCAGGAAAAAGAGTGGGAGAGCGTGATCGGGGATTCAATTGTAAGGGGGATAGATAGGTGTTTCTGCTGTTGCAACCGAGACTCCAGGATGGTATGTTGCCTCCCTGGTGCAAGGGTCAAGGATGTCTCGGAGCAGCTGCAGGGCATTCTGGAGGGGGAGGGTGAACAGCCAGTCGTCGTGGTGGTGGTGCATATAGGTACCAACGATATAGGTAAAAAGTGGGATGAGGTCCAACAAGCTGAATTTAGAGAGCTAGGAGTTAAATTAAAAAGTAGGACCTCAAAAGGTAGTAATCTCAGGATTGCTACCAGTGCCATGTGCTAATCAGAGTAGAAATAGCAGGATAGCTAAGATGAATACGTGGCTTGAGGAGTGGTGCAAAAGGGAGGGATTCAAATTCCTGGGACATTGGAACCGGTTCGGGGGGAGGTGGGACCAGTACAAACCGGACGGTCTGCACCTAGGGGGAGTGCTGTTGGGGAGGGATTAAACTAATA
The DNA here is from genome assembly GCF_044704955.1 of Pristiophorus japonicus. NCBI lineage: Eukaryota > Metazoa > Chordata > Chondrichthyes > Pristiophoridae > Pristiophorus > Pristiophorus japonicus. Next base: position 3,592,825 of record NC_091998.1, on the reverse strand, counting down.
TGGCAGGGGGATGGGAACCTGTACAGGGAGACAGAGGGAAATAAAATGGGGGCAGAAGCAAAAGATAGAAAGGAGAGTAGTAAAAGTGGAGGGCAGAGAAACCCAAGGCAAAAAACAAAAAGGGTCACATTACAGCAAAATTCTAAAGGGACAAAAAGAGTATTAAAAAGACAAGCCTGAAGGCTCTGTGCCTCAATGCGAGGAGTATTCGTAATAATGTGGATGAATAAACTGCGCAGGCAGCTATTAACGATTATGATATAATTGGGATTACGGAGACACCGCTCCAGGGTAACCAAAGCTGGGAATTCAACATCCAGGAAGGATAGACAGAAAGGAAAAGGAGGTGGAGCAGCGTTGCTAGTTAAAGAGGAAATTAACGGAATAGTAAGAAAGGACATTAGCTTGGATGATGTGGAATCTGTATGGACAAGTCCCCTGGACCTGATGGCTTGCATTCTAGGGTCCTAAAAGTAGTGGCCACAGAGATGGGAGATGCATTGGTTGTAATCTACCAAAACTCCCTGGATTCTGGGGAGGTCCCAACAGATTGGAAAACCGCAAATGTAACGCCCCCATTTAAAAAAGGAGGCAGATCGAAAGCAGGAAACTATAACCCGGTTAGTCGAACATCTGTCACTGGGAAAATGCTGGAGTCCATTATTAAGGAAGCAGTAGCAGGACATTTGGAAAAGCATAATTCAATCAAACAGAGGCAGCATAGTTTTATGAAAGGGAAATCATGTATGACAAATTTTCTGGAGTTCTTTGAGGATGTAACAAGCAGGGTGGATAAGGGGGAACCAGAGGCTGTGGTGTATTTGGATTTCCAGAAGGCATTCAATAAAGTGCCACATAAAAGGTTACTGCACAAGATAAAAGTTCACAGGGTTGAGGGTAATATATTAGCATGGATAGAGGATTGGCTAACTAACAGAAAACAGAGAGTCAGGATAAACGGGTCATTTTCCGGTTGGCAAACCGTAATTAGAGGGGTGCTTCAGGGATCGGTGCTGGGGCCTCAACTATTTACAATCTAGATTAATGATTTGGATGAAGGGACCGAGTGTAATGTAGCCAAGTTTGCTGATGATACAAAGATGGGTGGGAAAGCAAATTGTGAGGAGGACACAAAAAATCTGCAAAGGGATATAGACAGACCAACTGAGTGGGCAAAAATTTGGCAGATGGAGTATAATGTAGGAAAACGTGAGATTATCCACTTTGGCAGGAAAAATAGAAAAGCAACTTATAATTTAAAAGGAGAAAAATTGCAAAGTGCTTCAGTACTGAGGGACCTGGGGGTCCTTGTGCATGAAACACAAAAAGTTAGTATGCAGGTACAGCAAGTAATCAGGAAGGCCTTTATTGCAAGGGGGAATAGAGTATAAAAGCAGAAAAGTCCTTCCAGAACTGTACAGCTACACCTGGAGTACTGCATGCAGTTTTGATCTCCATATTTCAGGAAGGATATACTTGCATTGGAGGCTGTTCACTAGTTTGATTCCAGAGATGATGGGGTTGACTTGTGAAGATAGGTTGAGGCTATATTCATTGGAATGCAGAAGAATGAGAGGTGATCGTATCGAAATATATAAAATAATGAGGGCTCGATAAGGTGGATGCAGAGAGGATATTTCCACTCATAGGGGAAATTAAAACTCGGGGACACAGTCTCAGAATAAGAGCAGTCCATTTAAAACTGAGATGAGGAGGAATTTCTTCTGAGGGTTGTAATTCTGTGGAATTGTCTGCCCCAGAGAGCTGTGGAGGCTGGGTCACTGAATATATTTAAGGTGGAGATACAGAATTTTGAGCGACAAGAGAATAAAGAGTTTATGGGGAGCGGGCAGGGAAGTGGAACATGATCAGATCATCTATGATTTTATTTAATGGTGGAGCAGCCTTGAGGGGCCAAATGGCCTACCCCGGCTCCTATTTCTTATGTTTCTATTGTTATCTCGGTGGATGTATGTACTGTAGTAGACAACAACTTGCATTAAATAGGACCATCAGTAAGAAATGCCCCAAAGTGCTTCAAAGGCATATATATTCAGCATGGACTGAAAATTTGCTCAAATATATGGGTTTAAAGGCGTGTCTAAAAGGAGGAAAGGGAGAGGCAGAGTAGTTTATGGAGGAAATTCCAGAAAATGGGGCCATGGCACCTATTTTTTTTTAAATCCCTCAATAAAACCATTATATTAAAAAAAGAAGATTATCTGCCCATTTATCTCAATGTTGCTTCTGGGACCTTACAGCGCGTGTATGTTGGCTGCCGTATCTCCCTACATTAAACAGAAGTGGATAAATACTTGGAAGGGGGAAATTTGCAGGACTATGGGGAAAGAACAAGGAAAAGGGACAGCTCTTTCAAAGATCCGGCAAAGGCACGATGGGCCAAATGACCCCCTTTTGTGGTGTATCATTCAATGATTACAACACTGCCGATGTTGCAGCTGAGTTTCGTTCTGATGAAAGTGGCCACACAGAACACTACCCTAAAACAATGCAAACCATACATCTTTTCTTGCTTTGTATTCTTCCCCAATGGCAGACTCAGAATGGCAGCGAATGGCTCCATGTATGTCAGTTGCCGTCAGGTACCTCACCCAATTGGCTCTTCTTCATGCCTGAGCCTCGAGAGTGAGTGATGACAGGATATTCAATTATGGGAATGGCATTGTGATACAATCCCATACTGTTCTAACTTCATGTTCACAAAGCAAACAGCTTCCATCAGCACTCGCTCAAATGTCCAGGAACCTTGGCCAATTTGCACCTCCCTCGCCCAGGAGGGCCGGGCCAATTGTAACAAGATAAAGTACCAACCAACTGAGCTCAGCAGAAACCAGTAGCCAAAACGACAACCTTGTGGTCAGTCGTATGCTATCTTACCAACATCGGGAGAGCTGTTCTACTTTTCAATATTTCAACAGGGATTTAGCTTTTTTCCTCTGGGGGAAATGACTACTATTTAAAGCATTAGCAGGTGCTGCATTAACATTTCTGAGGAGTACAATTTACCATTACACTGATGACTTTAGTTCATCAGCTTAATATCTGAAGGGCTAAAACAATCAAATAAGCACTCTGGACAAATCCCTGATGAGTAATGATTAGTCACTAGCCCTCGATTTCACCCATCTCATTGGCAGACATACCACCTGATGGAAGGTAAACGTGATTTAATACAATAAGCCAAATTGTTAAATGTAATTCCATAATAGTAAGCCACATTTTTAATTCAAGTATAGTAGAAATTTGGGCAGTGTATATACTTTCTAAAATTAAACAGACTTGCAAAATAAAGCCTGTATTCCCATTCCACTAATGAATCAAGTTCTTCATCTTGTCAGTTTAAACACAAATTTAGCCATTTCATTGGATAGCACTTCTTCGTTAATCTGGCATTACAGAATAAACTAAAAACTCTACAAGCCACTCTTGTGTAAGAGAAGGCTCCAGCTTGGAGCACTTAAATCTCAATACAACAGGGAGAGCAAAGGCGAGAAGGTAATATCTGCAAGCTAACTTTATGGGCCCAAGTTTCCACACAATAAAAAACGGGCGCCCCTCCGAGCTGGGCGCCTGTTTTTCACGCCTAAAAAAAAACCTCGCAATTCTGGAGCGTTCTGCAGCTTCATGTCTGCCTGGCGCAGCGCCCGGGGGGGCGGAGCCTACACTCGCGCCGATTTTGTAAGTGGGAGGGGGCGGGTACGATATAAATTAGTTTTTTTTCCTGCCGGCAACGCTGCGCGTTCGCGCATGCTCAGTGTGAAAAAAACATTGGCACTCGGCCATTTTTGTAGTTCTTTGCAGCTGTTTAATTTTTGAATATTTTTTTTTAATAAAAGCACATTGCCATCAGCACTTGCAGCCTTCTCACTGTCTCCTCCTCCTCTTTCCCCCCCCTCCCTGGAAGAACGGGCGCCTCCTCCTCCCCCCCCCCCCCCCGCGGGAAAGAACGGGCGCCTCCGACCCGCCCCCCCGCGGGAAGAACGGGCGCCTCCCACCGCGCGGGAAGAACGGGCGCCTTCCCCCCCCCCCCCGCGGGAAATAACGGGCTCCTCCTCTCCCCCCCACCGTGGGAAGAACGGGCGCCTCAGGCTGACTGCAGCACTCTCCGTGCCTGAAGCACTTTCACACAGGTAGGCAGATGGTTTATTTAATCTTTTCTTTGCTTATAAATGTTTATTAAGGTTGGATTTATTTGTATAATATTTGTAGAAGTATAAATAAGGATTTATTGTAGAATTTAATGAGTTCCCTTCCCCCCCCCCCCTCCCCTCCCCTCGTTCTGGACGCCTAATTTGTAACCTGCGCCTGATTTTTTAATGTGTAGAACAGGTTTTTTCAGTTCTACAAAAATCTTCACTTGCTCCATTCTAACTTAGTTTGGAGTACGTTTTCACTCTGGAAACTTTGAAATCAGGCGTCAGTGGCCAGACACGCCCCCTTTTGAAGAAAAAATTCTGTTCCAAAGTAGAACTGTTCTACCTGACTAGAACTGCAGAAAAACAAAATGTGGAGAATTGCGATTTCTAAGATAGACTGTTCTCCACCAGTTGCTCCTAAAAATCAGGCGCAAATCATGTGGAAACTTGGGCCCATAATCTCTTCCACCTGCAGGTGCTCAACTCTGATGTATTGACGTTTGTGTGCTACTATAAATATTAAATGCAACATATCAAAAAATAAGAGTTTAAATGCATTTCTCCACATCTCCAGGCTCCCCAATCCAAATTCGTCAGAAATATTTTTCCCAATCCACTACATTAGTCCTATGTACCTTCAGTTCAAACCTTTTTAGCCAAATATTTACAATACACGCCCTGGGCACATCAAATTGGATTGTTGCACTGGTTGTATGAACACGATGCCTGAGGGAATACACTAAGGGAGAGTCCCACCAAATCACTAACTATGTCTCTGCACAACACTCGCAGTTACCATAGAAACAAACCTGCAAAGCCAAAGCACATGATTACAGCAGGGACTTGTTCCCGACACCCATCATGGAGCACCTCTCAAAAGAATAATACAGCAGCTATTGAAGGTTATCCAGACAGAACAGCTCAAACAGCAGATATACAGCACAAAGTTCTGGAGGATGTAGGGGTGGGATGCAGAGGTTTATTTTAAGAGTATTTTAAAATATCTCAAGAATTTAAAGTTAATGCAAGGCAGAGAGTTAATCACACAACAAAATTTCTGGCACAATCAGCAATCAAAGAAAACAAAATATTAAAATGTGCTCAGTTTATTTGTTTTTGAGTAATGACGTGCAATGCTAAGTTTACAACCTACCTGCAGCGACAATCAATTGAGATCTTTAGTGATGCTGGAATGTAATTAGCACAAAATGCATGGCTCTGTTAAATACTTAATGGAGCAGCAGTGACAACCCCACATGTTCCCACTCAGTTTGTTATTTTCAGTCAAACATTTCATTACTACAAAGGTGGTAGCTTATTAGCTAAATAACTATACCAAGTTTCCTGGAGTGATTAAAAACTACAATGTCCCATCCACTGCTACAACTCATTGGCCCCAAGTTTCCACACGCGGCGAAAAAGGAGCACCTCAGAGCTGGGCGCCTGTTTTTCGCGCCGAAAACGGCGCCTGGAAAAAAACGCGGTATTCTCGAGCTCCTTGGAGCTCGATGTCTGCTTGGCGCGGCGCACAGGGGGCAGAGCCTACCTCTCGCGCCGATTTTGTAAGTAGGATGGGGCGGGTACAATTTAAATGAGGCTTCTTGGTGCCGGCAACCCTGTGCGTGCGTGTTGGAGCGTTCGTGCAGTCTGAAGTAAACATTGGCACTCGGCCATTTTTAAAAGTGCTGCAGAAAAAGTGAAGATTTGTTTCTTGGACCTCTGCAAAGGCTTGCATTTTAATTTTTTGATATTTCTGTGTGTGAGGGAGTGCTTTTAGCAGCACTGCTGAATAAATCACTTGCTGAAATCAGTGAGTTCAGCTTTTCACTGCTAAACTTGCAGAACCGGTGCCTGCAAATTAAGGACTGTGTGTTTGGAGAAATAAAAGTGCCAATTCAACTTTGCAATGGATCAACTTCCACCAAGAACAAAGAATTTCTTGCATGAGGAAGCAAACCATTGCATAATATGTGGTGCACCCATTCTGCAAATTTATATATAAAGATGTCGATGTGGCTGCCTCTCCCTGTCCAAATGGCCTCAGTCAGTCCCCCTCACAGCTCGAAGGCTGCTGCTGCTCCCGACCAGCCACTGACGCCGCTGCAATCCCATGGCCGAATGGCCTCAAGTCCATCCGGGTGCTGCATCTTCGCGGGGAATGAAGGCCTGCCTCAAGCACCAAGGCTGCTTGCTGCCTGCCCCTGCCCCCGAGACCGACGCCACACCGCTGCCTCAAGCACTGAAGCTCAGCACCAAGGCTGCTTGCTGCCTGCCCCTGCCCCCGAGACCGACGCCACACCGCTGCCTGAAAGGCCTGCCTGAAGCACTTTCACACAGGTAGGAACATGGTTTATTTAATCTTTTCTTTGCTTATAAATTTTTATTCAGGTTGGATTTATTTGTATAATATTTGTTTAAGTATAACTAAGGATTGATTGTAGAATTTAATGACTTCCCTTTCCCCCCCTCACCTCGTTCCCGAAGCCGAATTTGTAACCTGCGCCTGATTTTTTAAAGTGTAGACAAGGTTTTTTCAAGCGTACAAAAATCTTCACTTGCTCCATTCTAAGTTAGTTTGGAGTACGTTTTCACTGTGGAAACTTTCAAATCAGGCGTCAGTGGCCGGACACGCCCCCTTTTGAAAAAAAATTCAGTTCCAAAGTGAAACTGTTCTACCTGACAAGAACTGCAGAAAACTAAATGTGGAGAATTCCGATTTCTAAGATACTCCGTTCTACACCAGTTGCTCCTAAAAATCAGGAGCAAATCATGTGGAAACTTGGGGCCATTAACCGGTGTTAATTGAACAAAACCTAGACATTATAAAGATATGCAACATGGATTGTGCTGCAGAACAAGTGCAATACAATTTGTTGGAGCAAATGTACACAAAACATGAAGGAAACACAAGTGCAGCAGAAGACACTTAATGAACTCCCGATACAAGTTACCCCTCTTATCACCCCTGCATACCCTCCATTTTAGCTGTGTAACAAGTTGGGATAATGTCGGTCAGGGGAACTGTGGAAATGTATTTTTATCTAAGCTGATACCATACGGTATTTGTGTGCCCTTTGCAATATATATATATAACAAAATGGAGTCCTGGCCCTTCCAGAACTTTCTGCATTTTAGCAGTCAGCTTGCATAAACAGCTAAACCTGGTTTGAGATGGCTGATGGCCATCAGACAGCTAGGAGACAAGTCATGCTGAGACAAGTACCCTCCCATGGTGCTCTCCTATTGTCTACACGACAAAAGTTCCATGTCACCCCACCCTTATCTTCTAGACTCAAACCACCAGCCATTATCTCTTGTAGAGACCTCATCCATTTGATGCAAACAGATAAACTGACTAGGAAACTGAACAATGCAAGACAGGTAATAGTTCATTACCTCACTCTCATGGAGTAATGGCCGGCTGGCCAACTAATAACCCTGACAAAAAGAAATATCTGGAAACCATGTCAGGACCAGGATATAGTAATTAACTCTATCTGTATTCACTGACTACGAGACAGAGCCAATACACAGGGAGAGGCCATAACTTGGGTTTTACTGTATAAATATCTTGTGAAACTGTACCATTGCGGAGGTGTTCACTTAGCCCTTGACTGAGTGTGACCTGCCCCTTGCTAGCAAGTAAATTAAAGAAACTTCTGCCGGAGCTGTAAGTGTCGGAGTCATTCTTTTCGGAGGTCGAGATTTCGACAGTTACTTCTTGGAGGTTCCACCGAGATGCATACTCTCTGTCCTGTGAGTAAAACGGATACAGGCATAGTGCCTCTCCAGTGAAAGGCTTCAGTGGCCAAACAAGGTGAGCCTTTTGCTCACAGGAAGGTTTCTTCACTGTTGAATTGCATATGTAATCTGTTGTCCACAGGGGAGGTACTGCAATCTACAAGACTCGACATTTAAAAGCTAAAGTTATTTTTTATAACCATTTCTTTCTCAGCTTGCAAGCAGAAGGGAATGGGTTCTGGAAAAATCTCAAAACAGTCCGGGGAAGGTTTCAGCAGGTAAGGTAGAAACAGCGCTAGTCAATCGAAAAAGGTTCCTGAAGGTTCTTATGTGATAAGATTAGAAAAAAAAAGAGAAGCGCAATCGATCAAAGGTTCTTATGTGGTAAGAGTTAGGGTATGGAACCATAAGTTTTATCAGTTTTATAAGTTTTATTAGGATAAGTTAAGGACTCGGTCTGTAGTGGCGTACAACGCAGACTGAGAATTGATTATTTGTTTAGATAGAGTGTAAGGTTATGATTTGTGTACTCGCGTGAATATTGTTTGTTGTCCTTGTGATACTGTTGTGTGCAAAACCTTTGTGCGACATTGCCATTAGAGAAACGGGAAGAGTCACTAGGGAAAATTGTGATTCGGGAAAAAAAAACAAGGATTGATTTAGAAAAGAAACAGTAACTGATTGATCAACTATGGTTGGTTCGTGCCAACATATCTCTCACACCCAGACTGAGCCCGAATTAAGAGCCTTTTCAGGCCACGTAACGGCCAGGAGAAGTGGGCGTAGAGAACTCGGTTGGCCGAAAGGATTGTGAGATCAGAAACTGTAGAAAATCTTAATCATCCAGAATGGGGGCTGGAGCAAGTAAACCACCAAAAGGGACCCCAGCCCATTTTATGCTCCAGAATTGTGGTCAGTCTTCAATTGACCACCTAAGAGAATGGGTAAAATGGACTAAGGGTGAAAACAGGCCATTTCCACCCGATGGTTCATTTAATTTAGAGAGAATAACCTGCCTAGAAGAATGCCTTATAAACAGAGATCCAGGTAGAAAAGGGGAAAAAAAAGGAAAGTAATAGAAAAGGCCTGGGTTCCGAGTCTTCAAGCCAATGTAAAATTAACAGAGGAAGTAAATCAAATGTAAAAAAAAAAGAGAACCTGATAGTGACTTATGGATTCAAAAAAAAAGCGCTTTATTGAATGGAGAGAGACTTTTGTGAATGTCTTGTCTTTGAATGAGAGTGCTTCTGTGTTTCTTGTGTCTGGAAACCTGTTTGGAAAGGTTGTGGAGCTGCCTGTTTGTTTTAGCTCCACCTACTTTTTCAAACAAAGTGAAGTTTTTTAACCCTTCATAGTGTTGTCCTGTATGTGGGAAGTTTAAGACATTTTAAGTTAGAAGCGCAGGTGTGGATTTATTCGGATGAGAAGTTACGGAGCTAGGAAATGCACAATGATAGGTTTGTTGAGACATGGTCCTGGTGGTTAAAAGTTGTAATGCCTTGGGAAGTTGTAATGCCTTTTTTTTTTAAAAAAAGCCTTTGTGGGTCTCTCGAGGTGCAGGCTGGGGGAGTGCACTCTCATTGTCCTTGGTGTAAAATCTTGACGCGAAAGCTTCTAGCTCAGTAAGAGGATTTGTTTTTTGATAAAGAGTGGCAGTACAATAGTTGAATTGGGATTTTGAGATATTGCAGGTGATCTCCTTGATCAACATTTTGGGTGTATTGGAAAAATCTTGGGTTTAGAAGCCTTTTAATAAAATTATAAAACCACAACCTTTTAATAAAATTATAATACAAGTACTTTACATTCTGTGATCTGTGAATCACTATAAGCATAAATGAGAAGTCCGTGTCACACACCGATTCTTCTGGTTCAGAAGCCCAATAGTGACAAATGGAAGTTTGTCCAAGACCTACGAGCTGTGAATGAATCTACCATATTCTCACAATGCTTAAAGAAGGATTTGGAATGAAGTATCCCGGAATGCTTTCCAGAATCTTAAACAGTCCCTCACTTCAGCACCCGCCTTGGGATTACCAGATTACACTAAGCTATTCAACTTATTTGTGCATCACAAGTCAGGTTTTGCACAATCTGTTTTGACTCAGTTACATGGGGACAGGCAGCGACCAGTAGCGTATTTCAGTACCCAACTAGACCCAGTGGCACGCGGACTACCAGGATGTCTTCCTTCGCTGGCAGCAGCTTATTATGCTATGCAACAGGCTCAGACAATAACTCTAAATCATCATACCATTTTGTACATCCCACACTCTGTCGAGATTTTACTTACTAAATGTGCCACCCAACACCTAACCTCCGCAAGAACCACTAAATATGAAGTTGAACTGTTTTCAAATCCGAACCTTATAATTGCTCAGACCCGCCACCTACTATTAATGACGTGCTGACTTTTCAGACACAGGCCAGTACGGAGGTGGTGGTGACCTGGACGAAGGATCAATGTTATAAAAATCCAGAAGGAATATGGGTTCACCACGACGGCTGCGTGATGGCGCCCAGATCCTTACTTCCATGGATAGCCCGATGTGTTCATACATTCACACATGCAGGCAAAGGGGGATTGGCAGATTATATTTTGGCAACTTGGTATGCACCAGGTATTTCGGCAATTGCAAAACAAATCTATGAAAATTGTGTTACCTGTCAGACAATGAATCCGGGTAAGACGGAAAAAGTAGAATCTGCCTCCCACCCAAATCCAGTCGGGCCTTTTGTACATTTACAAATGGATTTTATTGAATTACCTATGTGTATGGGATTCAAGTATGTATTAGTTATTGTAGATGTGTTCTCTAGATGGATTGAAGCCTTTCCATGTAAAAAGGCCGATGCCACTACTGTTGCTAAATGTTTGTTAAAGGAAATCGTACCGCGCTTCAGAATCCCTGCTAAGCTTTCTAGTGATAACAGGTCACATTTCACAGGAACTGTTATAAAGAGAAATGTGTAAAGCTTTGCAGATTAATCAACGTTTTCATTGCAGTTATCATCCATAATCAGCTGGACTTGTTGAAAGATATAATGGAATGCTTAAAATAAGCTGGCAAAACTATGCAATGACACTGGACTGAAATGGACAGAACTGCTGCCCTTAGCTTTGATGGTAATGCGATCTGCAACCAACAGAACAGGCCTGTCACCGCATGAGATAGTTATGGGACGTCCCCAATGACTACCTTTTACAGCACCATTTACTGCAAAACAAATGGATATCCACAAAATGGAGGAAAATATGTTGAATTATTGTATTGCACTAACCAAATGTATTTCCAGCTTTCATTCATAGGTAAAGGAAGCTCAAGTCAAGCCAGCGGAAGGGAAGTGTCATAACCTGGAGCCAGGGGAATTCGTTTACATCAAGATTTTTAAAAGAAAAAGCAGTCTACAGCCCAGATTCGAAGGACCATACCAAGTCTTGCTGGCGACCAATACTGCAATCAAGGTAAAGGAAAGACCAACATGGATCCACGCATCCCATTGCAAACGAGCACCCGACCAGGAGGAAGGGAAGAAGGAACCAGAGGAACACAAAAAGGAAGACTGAATAAGGAACTGTATGGACTATGGGGACTGATGGTGCTGGGCTTGACAGGGTTTTACTTTGCATTATTGATTACACCAGGGGTACAGACCCGCCACCGAAGGGAACTGCAAGTAAACTTATTTATGGCACTGAGTCATAAGTATGCTCAAGAAAGAAACTTGTCGAGTTGTTGGAGATGTTCCCATGTACCTGTCCACTCCGAAGGGAGTATTCCCCTGAGATCTGTCCCCTTTAACGAATCAGAAATGGTAGAATGGTTGACAGTGCAAAATAGGACAAACCTAACTAAGGGGCCAGAAACGAAGGAGCAAACAGAATGGAGGTCGGCAGGGTATAAACTTACAGCCTGACAATAACCATCAGCCTCCCTTCCTAAGCATTACTCCCAGAATAGAAAATCCCGAAGGTATAATATGCCGAGTGAGTAATGAAACTAAAGGACCAGAAATGGGACGCAGCAAGTGTTCCCAAATGGCAAGCCACAACTAATCCCACTGAGAGAAAGATAGCAACCGTTGGCTGGACAATGGTCCATAACAAAGCCCCAGGTGAAGGGTGGGAAGGTGAGACCACTCGAGTAGGGATAGTGCGAAAGGACCAGGAGCTGACGTCCTATAATTACACCTACTTTATTTGTGGCCATAAAGCCTACCCATGGTTACCAGCCAACTGGACAGGGTCCTGTTACTTAGGATATGTGGTACCCTTTATCAGATCAATAAAGACTCTAAGGGATGCCTATGGAAGTCATAGATTTAAACGGGATTTGACATGGCTAAACGGAATATTCAAGGTAATGGTGCCACCCTATGGAATAGCATCGACTGAATGGCAGTTACGGGAACTGGCTAACTTAGTCGAATCAGTAGCCAACGCAACTTCCCAAGCCTTTGAAGGGGTAAATGATGAAATGGTAGCTATTCCAACAGTGGCTCTCCAAAATCGTATGGCCTTAGATTATCTCCTAGCCAAGGAGGGAGGGACATGCGCATTAATAGGTGAAGAATGCTGTACGTATATCCCAGATAAATCAGAAGAAATCGGCAGTCTAGCTGAATACATCAGGAAAAAGGTAATAGAGTATAAACAGACAGTTGGCCAGGACGGCATCGGGATGGTTGGGATCCCTAGGGAAATCTGTGGGACAGGGTTTGATCATATTCCTGCTGATAGTCTTCGCCCTGTATCTATTATTTGTCGTCGTTAAGTGTTGCTGTGCCAGGGTGGGAGAAACGATGTTACTTACCGAGACCACGGCTAGAGTTATGGTAGCAACAACTGCTGAAGGCTCTTGTGTGGAAATGGAAATGGAGAGACTGTACAAGATCAGAATGGATTGAGTTGTCCTTGTGAAGGACAAAATGGGGGAATGTGGAAATGTATTTTTATCTAAGCTGATACCATACAGTATTTGTGTGCCCTTTGCAATATATATATATATATATATATAACAAAATGGAGTCCTGGCCCTTCCAGAACTTTCTGCATTTTAGCAGTCAGCTTGCATAAACAGCTAAACCTGGTTTGAGATGGCTGATGGCCATCAGACAGCTAGGAGACAAGTCATGCTGAGACAAGTACCCTCCCATGGTGCTCTCCTATTGTCGACACGACAAAAGTTCCATGTCACCCCACCCTTATCTTCTAGACTCAAACCACCAGCCATTATCTCTTGTAGAGACCTCATCCATTTGATGCAAACAGATAAACTGACGAGGAAACTGAACAATGCAAGACAGGTAAATAGCTCATTACCTCACTCTCATGAAGTAATGGCCGGCTGGCCAACTAATAACCCTGACAAAAAAAAATATCTGGAAACCATGTCAGGACAAGGATGTAGTAATTAACTCTATCTGTATTCACTGACTACGAGACAGAGCCAATACACAGGGAGAGGCCATAACTTGGGTTTTACTGTATAAATATCTTGTGAAACTGTACCATTGCGGAGGTGTTCACTTAGCCCTTGACTGAGTGTGACCTGCCCCTTGCTAGCAAGTAAATTAAAGAAACTTCTGCCGGAGCTGTAAGTGTCGGAGTCATTCTTTTCGGAGGTCGAGATTTCGACAGAACCCATTTGGAACATTTTGCCTATTTTTCTTTCTTTACTGTGGATATTTGCTAAAACATAATAAATATTCCACAAATTTTGATATGTTTGAGAGTATTATTCACCAGATAAAACAGATTAATCACAATGTAAAGTGAACTCGTTCAGTGTAAATTCCTTGGCTAATGTAACCCTGGCATCGCCACTTTAGAAGCTGAAATTAATGTCTAAATGTCTCAGAGGATGATAATACTTCGAAAAAACAAACTGATCCAAAAACTCAAATAAGAGTCTCACAGGAGGTTGGAATAGTGTAGTGGTTGTGTTACTGGACTAGTATTCCAGAGGCTTAGTTCAAATCCCACCATGACAATTTGGGGAATTTGAATTCAGTTTAAAACTGCTATCAGTAAAAGTGACCGTGAACTGCTGATTGCTTGCTGGCAAGAACCCAACTGGCTCACATATATTTTAGGGCAGGAAACCTGCAGTCCTCAGTCTAGTATATGCGACCGAGTCCCCCACCAACATGAGTGACGACCCACTCAGTTGTCTCAAAGCTCGACAATGCAGCAGCCCACTACCTACAGAGCAGCCATGGATGGGCAATAAATGCCAGCCTTGCCTGCTACGCCCACATCTCAAGACTGAAAAAAAATCAGACACAACACTTAACCTTAATTCCTTTTTTAAGCCCAATACTTCAGAATGGCAATTAACCCGATGTGCAAGAAATAATTTATTTAATTTCAACTCGAATGATGTGGGAGAAGGGTGACAAACCATTTGAAATAATCCATCTACCCTCATTCTCTGTCCTGTGATGACATCCCAGTGAGGATGCTTAAATCACCATAGTTGCAAAAGATCTGAAAGCAAATGCCTTTTTTTTTTTAAATGTTACGAAAGGTTGAAACTACCAAAAATAAATAGCAAAAAGGTTAGTCACTCAAATTATGTGGAAAAGTTTCCCAGCCTATTATTTGCTTAATATGCAATTAATTTGAAACCATTGCAGACAGCGAGAGATAAAATAGACATGGGCAGCTCAGTGTGGGGTTAAAATAGACATGGGTCGCTCAGTAGGGAGTCATTTTGTATTTGAACAGACATGATGAAAAGTCACAGTCAGTTAAACATCCTCAATGAGCTTGGCCAACTTAAATATTAATTCTCAGTGTGTATGACTCCACAGCACAACTTGGCAATATTTAACACAAATTCAGCAATGCTGCACAAAACCATCTTAATGGGAGTGTCTCCAGCAAAGAAAAATACATCTCTTTGGTGTAGTAGTATGCATTGTTAGGCTGGCATAAACACTGGTGAGGTAACACAGGAGAAACACACCACAGCAGCCAGCCTGTGCCATATGGAGCCCATGAACGTTAAAAGAGCCAGACACTGGACCCAAAAGGAAAAAATAAATATTTCCTCAGAAGTTATCAACGTACTATTCAACTTAAAGCACACAAGCAGGGAAAATACATTGAACATTCATTAACAGTTTTAAAGGAGACTTCAAGTTGATCATTTTCAATTACACACAGAACACAATGTGATAACATGTAGGGCCCAAGCTTCCACAGGCGTTGCTCCTATTTTTTTGGAGCAACTAGTTTTTTTTTTTGGAGTATCCTAAAGATTGCAATTCTCCCCATTTAGTTTGCTCCAGTTTCAGTGAGTTAGTTCAGTTTCTTTTTCGTTTAGTTTTTTTGGCCATTTAAGCAAGTTTAGACAGCGAAAAGTTACTCCAAACTAACTTAGGCCAGCGTGTGTGTCCACTTTTGTACGCTCAGAAAAACCTTGCGGACACTTTAGAAATCAGGCGCAGGTAGCCAAAGATAGGGGGCGGGGGAAGGGAAGTTAGAGAATTTTCCAAAGCATTAAACATTTCACTTTTAACAATAAATAACCATCAATAATAAATGATAAATAAATCAATAAATTAAAAATTAAAAATTCCTACTTCATCTACTGCAGCATGCAGCACCTATCCGTTCGGCCAGGGGCGGGACCTGAGCACTGTGAACGCTTCACTGATGCCCGAGGGCTCAGCGACAACTGTACCACATAGACAGGTTTATTTTTTGCAGTTGTTCCAAAATGTTGTGTTGTGTTCATGGAACATGCTTCAGTTTTAATGTAAATATATTTTATTGAAAAGTTAACAATGTACTGCACTTTCGTGTAATAAAATAATTCTTGTATCAAACTTTACTTAAATATGACTTTTTAAGATCACTTAAACTTTATCACTTATAAACTTGAAAAGTTACAAAACTTATAAAACAATTTCTATTTGCAAACGGTGTCAAAAACAGCAGCAGCAAAGGATGCACTCATCTCTCATCCACATCTCGGTGAATGTGCACTTCTTCATGGGGGTGGCATTTGATTGGCCGGGCTGTGTGCCCTTATTGCAGCAGCGACTTCTCACAGGCCCTCCCTGAAGGCCTGTGCCGTCACTTGCGTGCCGTCACTTGCATGCCCTCCCTGACAGCCTGTGCCGTCATTTGCACTCCCTCCGACATTCCCTCCTTCATTTCCCGTGTCATTTCTCAGTGTGCACGAGTGATCGGGTAAGGTCATTGGTCAACACACCCAATGCTATAACCTCAACCACATCTGTAGCACGCTGCATCTCAGGAGAGCATGGTCAGATTCTCCTTCCCCTCGGCCTGGGTCTGCCTCGCGGCACCCCTCCAGTGGGAGGCGCAGGCTGGGACGGTGGGGCCCTGGGTGTTACAAGCTGCATTCCACCACCACCACCACCACTGGGACCCGCAAACTCGGAATCTGTGAAACCATGGAATGTCACATCACAACTTATACCACTAAACAAGGATGTGGAGTTGACGAAACCATGGAATGTCGAACCAGAACCCATGCAAGTGTTTGGAAAACTGAGTTCCAGCAATATGGACTGATGACTGATCCATATTAAGATCAACATTCTCCGCTCAACACATATCCATGCCCCACTCCTCCCACCCCCAGCCTTGTCTAGATCGTCCACATTTGAATCTTCTGCATCTTCAGAATCAGCATTATGTTCTGCAAAATATAACAGAACAGTCAAATGGTTAACAGCACAGGAGGGGGCAGGATGGGTGGCATGAGTAGGCCAGGCAGCAGGTTTATTTGAAGGGCCACGATGCATTTTCAGGACTTGCCCTCTCCCTCGCGTGTGGGCCCAGCTTGTACAGTACTGATTCGTACCTGGAGAAAAGCAGCGACCCTCTGATCCAAGGGTGTTAGTTGTTGCAAATTTGGCGGGCCTCCTCCTGTTCGAGTTCTGTCCCTTTTGTTGTGGGCCAATTTCTTCTGCAAAGATTAAAATATAACTTTTTCGAGGGGGTGTCTTTCTGCTGGCTGGGACTTATACAGCTGGTCACATTTACAATTGCAATTCCATTGAAAAATGAAAATATTACTTACACTAACTACTTGACCAAGGTCGTGCCATTTCTTCTTACACAGGCTTCCAGATCTCGTGGTATGTACCACTGCGCAGTAATCTTCTGCAACTTGGTTCCAGCATTTCTTCATTTCTTTGGGTGGCACTTTTGTGCGACCTCTGTTGCTGGTATCCAGCTCCTGCCATCTGTTCTCAATGAAATTAACTAGTGTCTCCACTTCGTCATGCAAGAAATTCTTCGTTCTTGGTGCACGTTGTTGCATTGCTGTATTGAATTGGCTGTGATTTTTCAAAACACACAGTCCTTACTTTGCATGCACCTATGCAGCACTCCTTCTGGAAGTTTAGCAGCAACACAGAGCACTCACTGATTCCAACAGTTGATTTCTTCCACAGAACTGCTAACAGCACTTCTTCAGGCACCAAAAATCAATCAGAAGGCTTTCCACTACTCCAGGCACCCAAAAATCACTCTGCATCCTGTACCTTTAAAGATGGCCGATTGCCAATGTTTGTAAGCCATTGCGCATGCGCAACGCTGCCCTAGCCCCGCCCCCCTGCCAACTGTGTTGACACAGCACGTCCATAGTTCCGCCCCACCTGCTGGTTCTGATGCGCTATGCTGAGTCCGAAGGAGGCCTGATGAGCGTGGAGAATACCACGCTAAGGATTAGGCACGCTTTTTGTTCCCTAAACTCAGCGCACCTCAGAGGTGCGATGATCTGAGGGTCGGTGGAAACTTGGGCCCGTGTGCCTACAAACAAAATGATTCATCCCCATTTATTTTAGTATAATGTTAGAATAGAAGAAAATACTAAGTACCTAGAACGGTCAAAATAATCTTGGCTTTAATCCTCTGTCTTGCGATGACATCCTACTGAGGATGCTTAAATCACCAGAGCTGCAAAAGATCTGAAAGCAAACAGTTGAAATGGAGCATTATATATAGCTCCATGAAATACAAGACCTAGATAAACACGATTTACCACTATTTAGAAAATTACAAGTGTGCACTTTCAAGTTGTAAAGTCATCCAAATCTTATACTGGATTACACCCCTTAAGTGCGCCATTCAAATAAACTACTGCTGTGCAAGCTGACAGTGCCATACTGCATTACAGTGTGTCTATAAACAAATGGGGAAATCCAATTTTGGTTTGCTGACGATGTTAACACATCGCAGATGGTGGTACTACACCTAGACAAATTAATTAGAAAAACTCAGTTCTGCTAGATTTCATAACCATGTTTTACTATAAACTGCTGCCAGAGTCTATAAACAGACCCAGGCTCCCTTTTTTTTTTAAATCATCTCCACTTCCCACTTACTTCAAGTCAGCATTTCGAATTTGGTGGTACAGTATTCAGCACAAAAACGTACACTCTCAGCAACTGGAATATGATCCAAGCATGCATTGGTCTGATGCAACTCCAAGCGTCTTAAAAAGCCACTGCTTCAAAGAAATATTTGTTTTCAGTACAGATCCTTTAGGTCAAAAAACAAGTCATGATCTTTTAATTCCAAGTGCTGCTTTGAAAAATTGTACCCTTTTGCTAATTCACACCTGCAGGTTGAAAGTCAAAATGGGAATTCAAGAAATAGTTGCAAACCTTTTTTACGCAGCAATTTGTGATCTGAAATGCACTGCCTAAAAGGGTGGTGGAAGCAGATTCAATCGTAACATTCAAAAGGGAATTGGATAAATACTTGAAATGCAAACATCTGCTGGGCTGTGGGGAAAGAGCAAGGGAGTAGGATTAATTGGGATAGCTCTTTCAAAGCTTTTACAGGCACGATGTGCCAAATGTCATCCTCCTGTGCTGATCGTTGCTGAATAATAAAAAAGAATCAATGAATAAACGGGGGATACACGTTTGTCAGGATGGTATGCAACTTGGAGATGATGGTATTATTCTATGAAATAGTTCCAAACTTGGGCCCTACGCTACCGATGTTCACATCAAAAGGCACGATTAACTTGACTGTTACTGAGTGGCAACCTCCAAATGATGATCCACAGTTTACTTGAAACATCGAAACAGAGAAAGTAGCAGTTGGCCGTTCGAGCCAGCACTGCCATTCAATATGATCATGGCTAATCCTCAATCTCAACACCATATTCCCGCTTTTTCCTCATAACCCTTGATGCCTTTTGTGTCTAGAAATCTATCTCCTTCTTAGATATATTCAGTGACTTGGCCTCCACAGCCTTCTGTGGTAGAGAATGCCACCTTCAGTGAAAACATTTCTCCTCATCTCGGTCCTAAATTTCCTACCATGTATCCTGTGACCCCTTGTTCTAGACTTCCCAGCCAGGGGAGACATCCTCCCCGCATCCAGTCTGTCCAAACCTGCCAAAATGTTAAGACGTTTCAATGAGATCCCCTCATTCTTCGAAACTCTATTGAATACAGGCCAAGTCGACCCAATCTCTCCTCATACGACAGTCCTCATATTTAGTACACACACTTAACATACAAAGTAATCCATTAACTTTATTTTGGCACTCTGGCTCGATCAAACTCCACTCCAGGACGTGAGCAAGTAATGCAGGCTGACATTTCTGCAGTACTGCACCACATGAAGGGGTGAAACAAGGCTACGGGAGCTGATAGAATCCCTGCTGAAGCACTGAAGTATGGCAGAGAGGCACTACTGGCGCAAATACATGACCTTATCTCTCTCATCTGGAGGGAGGAGAGCATGGCAAGAGATCTTAGTGATGCAGTGATCGTGACCACCTTTTAAAAAGTGGACAAGTTCGACAGTGGCAACTACAGAGAAATCTCCCTGTTATCACCAAGGAAACATAGAAACATAGAAAATAGGTGCAGGAGTAGGCCATTCGGCCCTTCTAGCCTGCACCACCATTCAATGAGTTCATGGCTGAACATGCAACTTCAGTACCCCATTCCTGCTTTCTCACCATACCCCTTGATTCCCCTAGTAGTGAGGACTTCATCTAACTCCTTTTTGAATATATTTAGTGAATTGGCCTCAACAACTTTCTGTGGTAGAGAATTACACAGGTTCACCACTCTCTGGGTGAAGAAGTTTCTCCTCATCTCGGTCCTAAATGGCTTCCCCCTTATCCTTAGACTGTGTCCCCTGGTTCTGGACTTCCCCAACATTGTGAACATTCTTCCTGCATCTAACCTGTCTAACCCCGTCAGAATTTTAAACGTTTCTATGAGGTCCCCTCTCATCCTTCTGAACTCCAGTGAATACAAGCCCAGTTGATCCAGTCTTTCTTGATAGGTCAGTCCCGTCATCCTGGGAATCAGTCTGGTGAACCTTCGCTGCACTCCCTCAATAGCAAGAATGTCCTTCCTCAGGTTAGGAGACCAAAACTGTACACAATACTCCAGGTGTGGCCTCACCAAGGCCCTGTACAATTGTAGCAACACCTCCCTGCCCCTGTACTCAAATCCCCTCGCTATGAAGGCCAACATGCCATTTGCTTTCCTAACCGCCTGCTGTACCTGCATGCCAACCTTCAATGACTGATGTACCATGACACCCAGGTCTCTTTGCACCTCCCCTTTTCCTAATCTGTCACCATTCAGATAATAGTCTGTCTCTCTGTTTTTACCACCAAAGTGGATAACCTCACATTTATCCACATTATACTTCATCTGCCATGCATTTGCCCACTCACCTAACCTATCCAAGTCGCTCTGCAGCCTCATAGCATCCTCCTCGCAGCTCACACTGCCACCCAACTTAGTGTCATCCGCGAATTTGGAGATACTACATTTAATCCCCTCGTCTAAATCATTAATGTACAGTGTAAACAGCTGGGGCCCCAGCACAGAACCTTGCGGTACCCCACTAGTCACTGCCTGCCATTCTGAAAAGTACCCATTTACTCCTACTCTTTGCTTCCTGTCTGACAACCAGTTCTCAATCCATGTCAGCACACTACCCCCAATCCCATGTGCTTTAACTTTGCACATTAATCTCGTGTGGGACCTTGTCGAAAGCCTTCTGAAAGTCCAAATATACCACATCAACTGTTTCTCCCTTGTCCACTCTACTGGAAACATCCTCAAAAAATTCCAGAAGATTTGTCAAGCACGATTTCCCTTTCACAAATCCATGCTGACTTGGACCTATCATATTACCTCTTTCCAAATGCACTGCTATGACATCCTTAATAATTGATTCCATCATTTTACCCACTACCAATGTCAGGCTGACCGGTCTATAATTCCCTGTTTTCTCTCTCCCTCCTTTTTTAAAAAGTGGGGTTACATTGGCTACCCTCCACTCCATAGGAACTGATCCAGAGTCAATGGAATGTTGGAAAATGACTGTCAATGCATCCATTATTTCCAAGGCCACCTCCTTAAGTACTCTGGGATGCAGTCCATCAGGCCCTGGGGATTTATCGGCCTTCAATCCCATCAATTTCCCGAACACAATTTCCCGACTAATAAGGATTTCCCTCAGTTCCTCCTCCTTGCTAGACCCCCCGACCCCTTTTATATCCGGAAGGTTGTTTGTGTCCTCCTCAGTGAATACCGAACCAAAGTACTTGTTCAATTGGTCCGCCATTTCTTTGTTCCCCGTTATGACTTCCCCTGATTCTGACTGCAGGGGACCTATGTTTGTCTTTACTAACCTTTTTCTCTTTACATATCTGTAGAAACTTTTGCAATCTGTCTTAATGTTCCCTGCAAGCTTCTTCTCGTACTCCATTTTCCCTGCCCTAATCAAACCCTTTGTCCTCCTCTGCCGAGTTCTAAATTTCTCCCAGTCCCCGGGTTCGCTGCTATTTCTGGCCAATTTGTATGCCACTTCCTTGGCTTTAATACTATCCCTTATTTCCCTTGATAGCCACGGTTGAGCCACCTTCCCTTTTTTATTTTTACGCCAGACAGGAATGTACAATTGTTGTAGTTCATCCATGCGGTCTCTAAATGTCTGCCATTGCCCATCCACAGTCAACCCCTTCAGTATCATTCGCCAATCTATCCTAGCTAATTCACGCCGCATACCTTCAAAGTTACCCTTCTTTAAGTTCTGGACCATGGTCTCTGAATTAACTGTTTCATTCTCCATCCTAATGCAGAATTCCACCATGTTATGGTCACTCTTCCCCAAGGGGCCTCGCACAACGAGATTGCTAATTAATCCTCTCTCATTACACAACACCCAGTCTAAGATGGCCTCCCCCCTAGTTGGTTCCTCGACATATTGGTCTAAAAAAACCATCCCTTATGCACTCCAGGAAATCCTCCTCCACCGTATTGCTTCCAGTTTGGTTAGCCCAATCTATGTGCATATTCAAGTCACCCATTATAACTGCTGCACCTTTATTGCACGCACCCCTAATTTCATGTTTGATGCCCTCCCCAACATCACTACTACTGTTTGGAGGTCTGTACACAACTCCCACTAACGTTTTTTGCCCTTTGGTATTCTGCAGCTCTACCCATATAGATTCCACATCATCCAAGCTAATGTCCTTCCGAACTATTGCCTTAATTTGCTCCTTAACCAGCAATGCTACCCCAACCTCCTTTTCCTTTTATTCTATCTTTCCTGAATGTTGAATACCCCTGGATGTTGAGTTCCCAGCCCTGATCATCCTGGAGCCACGTCTCCATAATCCCAATCACATCATATTTGTTAACATCTATTTGCACTGTTAATTCATCCACCTTATTGCGGATACTCCTTGCATTCAGACACAAAGCCTTCAGGCTTGTTTTTTTAACACCCTTTGTCCTTTTAGAATTTTGCTGCACAGTGGCCCTTTTTGTTCTTTGCCTTGGGTTTCTCTGCCCTCCACTTTTCCTCATCTCCTTTCTGTCTTTGCTTTTGCCTCCTTTTTGTTTCCCTCTGTCTCCCTGCATTGGTTCCCATCACCCTGCCATATTAGTTTAAATCCTCCCCAACAGCACTAGCAAACACTCCCCCTAGGACATTGGTTCCGGTCCTGCCCAGGTGCAGACCGTCCGGTTTGTACTGGTCCCACCTCCCCCAGAACCGGTTCCAATGCCCCAGGAAGGTCATCACCAGAGTCCTCCTCAACAGTCTTCTCCCTGTGGCCGAGGAGCTCCTCCCGGAATCGCAGTGCAGATTTCATCCCTTGCGGGGCACAACGGACATGATTTTTGCAGCGTGACAGTTGCAGGAAAAATGCAGGGAACAGCGCCAGCCCTAATACATGGCTTTCTTCACTTCGACCTTACAAAGGTCTTTGACACCATCAACCGCGACGGTCTATGGAGCATCCTCCCCCGTTTCGGTTGCCCCCAAAAATACATCACCATCCACCGCCTGCTCCGAGACGACATGAAGGGTGTGATCCTTATCAACGGATCCATCACAGACCCAATCCACGTCCGGACCGGGGTCAAGCAGGGCTGCGTCATCACCCCAACCCTCCTCACAGTCAACAAGCTGCCCGCTGGAGTGGAACTAAACTACAGAACCAGTGGGAAGCTGTTCAAACTTCGCCGTCTCCAGGCCAGGTCTAAGACTACCCCAACCTCTGTCGTCGAGCTACAGTACGTGGATGACGCCGGCATCTGTGCACATACAAAGACTGAACTCCAGGACAAAGTTGACGTATTTATTGAGGCATACGAAAGCACAGGCCTTACGCTAAACATCAGTAAGACAAAGATCCTCCACCGCAACCTCTGTCCTCGCCCCACAGCACTGCCCCAGAGTCATCAAGATCCACGGCACAGCCCTGGACAACGTGGACCATTTCCCATACCTCGGAAGCCTCTTATCAACAAGAGCAGACATTGGCGACGAGATTCAACACCGCGTCCAGTGCAGCCTTCGGCCACCTGAGGAAAGAGTATTTGAAGACCGGGCCATCAAAACTGCCACCAAGTTCATGGTCGACAGGGCTGTAATAATACCTGACTTTCTGTATGGCTCAGAGACATGGACTATGTACAGTAAACACCTCAAGTCGCTGGAGAAATACCACCAACGATGCCTCCGCAAGGTCCTACAAATCCCCTGGGAAGACAAACATACCAACATTAGCATCCTCGACCAGGCCAACATCCCCAGCATTGAAGCACTGACCACACTTAATCAGCATGCCTGACACGAGCCTCACAAAGCAAGCGCTCTACTCGGAACTCCTTCACGGCAAACGAGGCAAAGGTGGGCAGCAGAAACGTTACAAGGATACCCTCAAAGCCTCCTTGATAAAGTGCAACATCCCCACTGACACCTGGGAGTCCCTGGCCAAAGACCGCCCTAAGTGGAGGAAGTGTATCCGGGAGGGCGCTGAGCAGCTCGAATCTCGTCGTCTGCAGCATGCAGAAATCAACCGCAGGCAGCGGAAAGAGCATGCGGCAAATCTGTCCCACCCACCCCTTCCCTCAACGACTATCTGTCCCACCTGTGACAGGGACTGTGATTCTCGTATTGGACTATTCAGTCACCTAAGAACTCATGTTAAGAGTGGAAGTAAATCTTCCTCGATTCCAAGGTACTGCTTATGATGATGATAACTCTGTTTCTCTCTCCACAGATGCTGCCTGACCTGCTGAGTATTTCCAGCATTTTCTGTTTTTAACCCAACAGCATAGTTGGTGCAGCACTCGATGCCTGACTGCAGAGCCAGCAGCTGCTTCTACAGTGTACAAGACCAGCAAATGTGGGCACTTGCTAACAAAACAAAGGGCAGCCAGGAGGAGCAGATCTTCCTGGTCACCAGATGTATTAAGTCCCAGCAGATACAAGGCACTTTCAAATTGGTTGTCCTTTAAATTAATGAATTGCTTTTGAAACAAACAAACCTGATTGCAGCATACTTCTACCATTTGTAAACGATAAATGGAATAACTTTTCTTTATATAGCGCCTTTAATGTAGTAAAATGTCCCACGGCGCTTCACAGCAGTGTTAGAAGACAAAACAGAAATTTGACACAGAGAAAGGAAATTTTGCCATGTTTAAGAATTTCCTGAAGCATGCACAAAAAAATGCATTCAATCGTAAGAACTAGTCTGAGTTTAGATGACCTGCCTTACAGGGTTACAACAGGAGAGGAAAAAGGTGGAAAAATCATCGCCATTTGTTTCATTAAGCTGCAATGTCAGTTAAATTGAACTTTCCTGTGGTTCCTTTCCAGAAGGAGGAGGATTGTGATTTGCATCAATCCAATAAAGTGCACCAACTCAGAAACCGAATGGCACGGTTAGACGAGATACTGGTTAGCGTAAAATGTGTCTATATTAAGCACAAGGGTAGCAATCTTACTTTCACTTCAGCATCTTCCATGTGTTGGAGTCGGACTCTGATTTTGTCAGCAATTTCAAAACTTGATTCAAGGATTCAATTATTTTGACACCCTGGAGTGCAGACTGGTACATCATCATAGGCAGTCCCTCGAAATCGAGGAAGACTTGCTTCCACTCTAAAAGTGAGTCCAATACAGGAATTACAGTTTCTATCACAAGTAGGACAGTCAGTCATTGAATGAAAGGGTGGGTGGGGAGTCTGGTTTGCCGCACGCTCCTTCCGCTGCCTGCGCTTGGTTTCTGCATGCTCTCAGCGACGAGACTCGAGGTGCTCAGCGTCCTCCCGGATGCACTTCCTCCACTGAGGGCGGTCTTTGGCCAGGGACTTCCAGGTGTCGGTAGGGATGTTGCATTTTATCAAGGAGGCTTTGAGGGTGTTCTTGAAACGTTTACTCTGGACTCCTACCCGGCAGGCGAGCCCAAGTTGGGCAGAGGAGAATGCTTGCTTTGAGAGTCTTGTGTCAGGCATGCGAACAATGTGGCCTGCTCAACGGAGCTGTTCAAGTGTGGTCACAGTGCTTCGACGCTGGGGATGTTGGCCTGATCGAGGATGCCAACGTTGGTGCGTCTGTCCTCCCAAGGGGTTTGAAGGATCTTGCGAAGACATCGTTGGTGTATTTCTCCAGCGATTTGAGGAGTCTACTGTATATGGTCCACGCCTGAGTCATATAGGAGGGCGGGTATCACAACAACCCTGTAGACCATGAGCTTGGTAGCAGATTTGAGGGCCTGATCTTCGAACACTCTTTTCCTCAGGCAGCCGAAGGCTGTGCTGGTGCACCGGAGGCGATGTTGAATCTCGTCATCTGTGTCTGCCCTTGCTGATAATAGGCTCTGAGGTATGGAAAATGGTCCACATTGTCCAGGGCCACGCAGTGGATCTTGATGACTAGGAGGGGCAGTGCTATATGGCGGGGTCAGGTTGGTGGAGGACCTTTGTCTTACGGATGTTTAGTGCAAGGCCCATGCTTTCGTACCCCTCAATGAAGATGTTGACTATGACTGGTACAGACAACTCTCCATTTACCCCCAAAAAATACAAGTTTCCACATGGAGAAAAGCCATATAAATGCCCAACCAACAGGGAGAAAGAATGATTACATCAACCCAAGAAAGCTGGCATTGTAAGTTGCAGGAAGAGAACATCTCTAGAGCTAGACTGCAATCTACAAATGTCAAAAGAACAAAATAATCCCAGCTTGAGCTTCCACCTGTAGTGTAAGGAGGATGTATAAATCATATTTCCACCTTGCTGTGGTATCCCCAGCTACCAAATCAATGGATCAGTCATATAATCCTGTGCATAAGTTAAAAAATTTTTAAGTCAGAGCTCACTTGTCAGTTCTCCCCCTTAAAAGGAGCCACACAGACAGATACAGAGGCATTTTCGACCATTACCAACCTTTCAAATGATTTGAAGGACAAGCAACTTCTGTTTGCTACTAGCCCAGCATGCAGAGAAAACTTTTACTCCAGATCTCCAAGTATGTACCCATTTCCTAAAAAAACTGAGATTACCTCTTTCCTGATATTAACCTTTTAAAGCAGTCTTACTTCCTGCTTGATTCATCTTGCCCTTTAACTCGATGCTTATTTCATTCCCCATTGTCTAGTGAGCTGGGTCCCAGGCATTGAATCAAGAAAAACAGTGTTAAATATTCCACATCAAATTAATCAATCTGCTGCATATGGAAGTACAAATGAAAAGATAAATGACTTGGAATAATGCACTCAGTATTTTGAGCAACATTCTGCTCACAACCCAATAACCACCAATTTTAGAGGTTTGTTTTTTCTGAAACTGAAGAGTTCATGAACATAAATGACAATGTACCATAAGCAACCATGCATAACTCAGCGATTCACAAAATTAAATACCTTCCCAGAAAGAGATCAATAGTGACAACATCTGTCTATTGTATTATCATTCATTTGTGTAGAATGGGCCTATATTCTCTAAAGTTTAGAAGAATGAGAGGTGATCTAATTGAAACATAAGATTCTGAGTGGGCTTGACAAGGTTGATGCCGAGAGGTTGTTTCCCCTGGCTGGAGAGTCAAGAACTCGGGTTCATAATCTCAGGATAAGGGGTCGGTCATTTCGGACTGAAATCAGGAGACATTTTCACTCAGTGGGTTGTGAATCTTTGGAATTCTTTACCCCAGAGCGGTGTGAATGCTGAGTCGTGGAGTATATTCAAGACGGAGATCGACAGATTTTTGGGCTCTGGGGGAATCAAGTGATTATGGATATTGGTCAGGAAAGTGGAGTTAAGGTCGAAGTTCAGCCATGATGTTACTGAATGGTGGAGCAAACTCGAGGGGCCAAATGGTGTACTCCTATTTCTTATGTTATGTGAAATTCAAAAGGAAATCTCAATAAAACAAACTTGCTTCACAATTTTGAAGTTTTCCCTTTCTATTGCTTGAACCTTCACTGAGCTCCTAATAACCAAACAATGGCAACACCCAATGACAGCTACTTAAAAATACAAGATTTAGTAAATCATCAGTATGGAATACTTGATTTTGAAAATGAGATACTTCGGACAAATTTATTCGACTGACCAAACTGATCCCACCTTAAAATTGCCTTTTTCTACAATTATAAAAAAACTTGCCATCTTAGAATCACCCTTTAACTTAAGATTCCAGCCTTGGAGCAACTACTTGTCACCCATTGATTAAATATTCTCAGCAATTTACAGCTAGAAATCTCACTATATTTCCAAGTAGTTCTCTCCACACTTCAATCCACATAAACTTACCTCTGAGAAAAGGATATTTGTATTCATATAATCTCTTTACAAACTAGTCAGTAATTCAAATTTACAGGAGGAACAATGAACAAGTGAGCATTTGCTCTGAGCCAATGCAATGTTATGCGTTGTTCACGAGCCTTTCACTCCTAGTTATGTATGTTCATCTCTGAAAGAGAGCCTGATTCGTTATATTCCTGCCCCGACTGACATTCGGTGAATTGTTTAGTATAGATTTTTTCACAATTTTAGCTTCACTTGTTACTGTGATTTAACACACACAGAAGTGCAGATCTATTTTTGTTACTGCTATAGAGACAACGACGCAGAAAAACTTTCAAAATCATTCCATTTTATGGAGTCTTCCAAGCAGAAGTAAAAATCGAAATGCACAAACAGCCTACGGTCTGTAGCAAGATTTCAGAAAACATTTTCATTGTACTCTTCTGTAGGATAGAAGAATTAGGATAGAAGAATAAATCTCATCTCTGATAATACAAAGGAAACACTCCATAACTACAACATTTTAAATGAATTTGAGCTCTGAGTAAGATCTATTAGTACATGACACTAGAACACAATAAAACAGCATCGAAAGTTTGAGAAGATTAAAGCTATTTGCCCTGTCAGAACTTGACATTAAAATTTACAGCACACCAGGTCACTCGCCCAGTCATGCCTTGCGAAGAATGAGCACAGAATAATCCGAAACTAATCCTACTGGCACTGCTCTGTCCCAATAGCACTCTATCTTCAGCTTCAAATATTGAATCTCTTTTCCCTTAAAAGATACAACGGTCTCTGTCTCAACTGCTCACATTGGCAAAGCATTCTCAGATCTAACTAATTGTGTGCATTTTAAATCAGTAACCCTTCTTCGCTGACTCCCAACCAAGACGAAATAGTCTTGGGGAAATAGTATTTTCTTATTTACCTCATCAAAACCCTTCATAATGTTAAAACCTCCATCAAATCTTTTTTGCTTTTTTTTCTACTCACATTTACATAATTTCAGTACATCAAGTTTCTCTTCATGACCATAGTTTCTCATCCTTGGTATCATCCTAGTCAATTTTCACTCTATGCTCTCTTTGACGTTAATGTCCTTTCCATAGCAGGGCTCCCAACAGTGCACAGTTGGCCCATTCTCTCATACAAATTTATCACAACCTTTCTGCTCTTGTATTTAATGCCCCATTTGTAAAACCCAAAAAGATACTTACTTTTTCTTATGTCATTATCTACCTGCACACAACACTTCCAAGGAATTCTGCACTTGGACCCACAGGTCTCACTGTTCCATCTTTGGCATCTTCCTCGTGAGTATATACTCCCATCCCTTGCTTTGTTTCAAAAATGCTTCACCTCACACTACTGGTGTATAAAGTTGAATCTGCCCACCCATTCCATTAACCTACCAATGCCATCCCAAAGTTTTTATAATTCTCCTACTTACCAAACATCCTATTTTTATATTGTTGGCAATATTGTACTTGATATGCCCACGACCAGAGCATATACAGTGTAAATATTTTGGTAAGAAAAGTTGACCAAGCACTGAGCTGTTGAGTATACCACTTCCAGCCCTTGTCCAACCCAAGTAACACCCATCAGCCCGACACCTTTGTTGTTGGGCCATCAACTAACTTTCTATCCGTGCTACATTTCCTCTCAAACCATACATCTGAATTTTTGAAATGTGAAACACCTTCCCAAACTCCCTTAATCTATAGTCGCTTCTTCAAAAAACTGATTGGTCGAACTTACCTTGCATTTAATAAATCTGTGCCAGCTATCCTCAATTATCACAGGTATCTCTAATACTCATTAACTGTTTCAAATTATAACTTTTAAGAACTTATCCACAATTTGGTCTAGTAAAAAAAGCAGTGGTTTTCATATTTCTTCCAAAACCGATTTTACAAAAGGTAGCTGACCCTTCATTGACTTTCTTGTACACGTTAAAGATATATTGTATTTGCTGAACTTCCATGCTTCATATTTCTATCTATTAGCTTCTTTAGGCTACAAAGCCTGATCTGTACTTAAGATCCCCAGTCTGGAATGAGATGGGTAAGTGCAGCACGAGACGGTTTTAAATCCAAATAACCAGATTACTACAAATAGTGTCATTATTAATCCTCAAGTACATTACGATATAAAACAACAGCCCCTGGACTATAGCGAACAAAGAGTCCTCAAGTGAACCGCAGTTGAACAATTAAGAGAAAAGTTTATTCAATAAAACCTCAAAACTGTGACATAATCAATGATTTCGATCTCTAGCCTAAATACATTAAATAAGAATGCAAGGAAAGATATCAAGTAGGCATTTGAAATACATCATTCAACAAAGGCAAAAAAATATCATAGGCAAAGGCCACAAAACCGTAACGTCCGCTTCACACACCACACAGGAACTGCCGCCACAGAACATTACTAAGCCAGTACAATATACAATGCACAACAAAAGCATTGCTTTTCATCAGAACACTTTATGTACTTAATTTCCCCTGCCATTATATGGGTCGTATTTACAATAAAATCTAGTCCATTCTTTTCACGCAATTGCCCATTTAGTCAAATCTTCATAATATACACAAAGAATGTTCACTTACTGAAACAAGAACCAACATTTATCTGTGCACACACTCTGCAGAATTCAAAGCAATACAACACTGATTCAACCAATGTAAGCAACAATTTTCTAACTACCCCCACACGTGCAACACAAAATGTCCACTGAAGACAGCTTACTTGTAGTGAGAAGCTGCTTATTTAAACATCATTTATCTAAACCAGCTGCACCTCTCAGCAGGCCTTTTACACTTAATTATTTCCTCATACTGCACATCAGTTTCCATGTTAAATTAAATTTGTTTTATGCTCCATTTATGCTGAAGAACTGCTTCCAGAACGGGTTTCTCTTGCGCCAGCTTTCATTTCTACTCTTCTAGAAACTTGCTTTCAAAACACCCCTGTGCAATGGTCTTCCAGTTGTTAATTGCGACCATCATTTTGTTTTTGGAATTGAATTTATTTTTCTGCCTGTGGAAAGGTATACAGGAAGCAGTGCTTCAGGTTAAAACTCCACAAATATGCCATCAGTTCTTCAAACCCTTTATTTATTGTTACTTCATGTGGTTTTGCACGAGAGGACACAGCCACCTTTAGACAAAGCTCTCCCTTCTCCAGCTGAATTCTATTTTACAAACAAGTCTAGGGTCAAGAAATCATACTTCAACTTAAATATAGGCACAGAATTCTGCATTTGTTCTCTGTGGGGTTGTGCAGAAAAGTAGTGTGGCATGCCCTAAACAGACCCAGTCCAAATGGAAAAGTGGGAGAACAAAATGTGCATTACTCTCCTGAAACTGGATCTAGCACGTGTCCAAAAGTCCATGGATGTCGTGTAGCTTTCCAGATCTGAGCCGATCACTCCCACAACTCCATTTGAATCCCTCGAATCAAGTTTATCACCACTCCAACATTGTCAAAAAGGTCCTAACCAAATTTACCAACAGAATTCTGTTAATGTGGCTGTGTGCACAATCCCTCCTCGCTCTCAAACTGTCTACAGCCTTCAACATAATTGATCACCCCATGTTCTTCCAACAAATCCCTTCCATTATCCACAGATGGGCACAAGGAAAACAGACAGAAAGGGAAATATTAGGATAATTGATCATAAGTTTGATTGAAGAGATAGGTTGTAAGCAAGTTGTTGAGAGTGTGATGAGGGAAGAAGTTCCAGATAGGATTGAGGGAATTAAAACGTCATCCATCAACGGTGGTGGAATGCACAAAAAGCCAAAGTCAGGGGATCACTGGGTAGGATAGTGGGCAGAAATGGGACAAGACCGTGAGGTGATTTAAAGATGAGAATGAGGATTTTAAATTTAATGGGGGGCGGGGCGCGAGGATGGCAGGGAACCAATGTCAGCAAGGACGAGTCAATGGATGAATGGGATAGGATACATGTGGCAGACATCTAGGCAAATTATAATTTGGGGAGGGTGTGGAGGAATGGAGGCTAGTGATGAGAGCGTTAGTGACAACAGTATAAGCAACACAGCACAAGGTACAGGAGGAGGAATTGGGGTTGAAAACTCAGCTCCACGTCGAACAGAACAAGATTGCCAACAGTCTGGTCCATGAAGCTCTAGGTCCAAAGCCGAATGAAAGCTGATGCAACGAATAAAAGTTGGTTTTCTGTTATCTGGTATAATCCATCCATTCCTCGTAAATGAAATTCAGCCTGTTCTGTATGGATTACACCACAGACCTTCAAAGCACCTGCTATATGTCACAATAGCTCAACCACCTTAAGATACATTCATATCAGCAAGATTTCGCAGCAGTTTTTGGTGCACCATTCCTGCCACTGCCAAATACAAGATAGCTCAGCCAGACCCTCAGATACATGGCAGATGAGAAGAGATATCCATTCCTCAGTTAACTTTGTATCCAGGAGATCCAACATACAGTCCCTTGAACACAGGTAGGACAGGCACAAAAACAAAATCTGCAGTCTGTTTTGTCCAAAAGCATGGTTAACCTAACCCCTTTGACATATGACTCACAACTTATTTTAAATTGCTGCAAATACCCGAGTATGTTCAAAAATGTATTTGAAAAATTAACATTCCGAGTCATGCCACTTTAAATTCCTTGCCTGGAATCCACGGAAACCACTGTTGACCACAACACAAGTTGTGCTAGCATAACAGCAGGACTGCTTTTCACTTCATCATTAAGTGCAGCACTCAAAATGCTTTCACAGTCCAAAAAGGCAGACACACACTATTTTGTAACCTCTGTTACGAGATTTCTTGTATTTATATCTTGCAGAAAATAGGGGCAAGATGGCTGGCATCTGTCACAGATAGAGCAGTATGGGTTTGGGGAGTGGGGGGGGGGGCGCGGGGATGAGGAGAAAGGGAACCACAGCGAACTATGTGGCCTGCCCACTGGACCTTGGCAACCTCTCATGGTCACTATCCAACAATTCCTACTAGAAGTATGCACAACTTCAATTTATTAAAAACGCGCTGGCCAAAGACAAGACGGGCTCAAATTTGAGATATTTATCTGCCAAGAACCCAACACTCAAACGGTAGTTAGCTCTCAATTCGGTCAAGTGCAAGGGCATTAATTCCAGTTCAGCTGAATAACTGAATTTGCTGTTGAAAAGACAATTTTACTTAAATATGCACAATAAGGGACACACATGAAGCCAGGTCTGCATTGTGAACTTTTCTTCTTGAAAAATAAAACATAAATGTTATGGGCAGAAGTTTTTTTTTTAAATTATATCCTAAAAGCTACTTGCAAAAAAAAAAAAATACTTTTGCAGCTAAATGGCTCATTTTGAAAATATGCTCATTTGTTCACTTTTCCTGATATTCTTTTAGAAAACTGCAATGCAATGAATAATCTTACAATTATTTATAAACATTAAAACAAACCAGATGCTGGATTCAAGTCAAATCTGCACGGAGATAATTGGATCACACCAGTTTTTTTCAGCATGAACTAATATAGATTAAGTGTATTTTAACAAACTGACTGGAGAGATTGAGCTGGCCAGACACCATGTGCTAATCCTGGCTTTGGTTGCTGAAACAATATTTTCATATAGCCAATCATTGGGTAAGAAGCTACATCTCTCAGCCTTATCAAGTTTAATGCGCGAACTAGATTCTTTCTAACCTGGTTAAATTATTTTTGATTTGTTGTAATGAAAGACTCCCAGTTCTTTGTTGGCTGCAACTTCAGTTATTTTCACTGCACAATAAGGTAACCCTCAACATTTTTTCCAATGCCAATGCAGGAACAATCTGGAGCAGATCAAGAGGACAGCAGCATAATGCCAGTACAAGAGAACATAGGTCAAGGCACTGGTATAATTCACCAAATAGTAGAACTTCGATCAAAAATGGGGTAGGAGGAAATAATTTATTTCCCCCAAACTTCTCAGTGAGCAGCTGACCCATATAGACCAGGAAGGGTCCACAGCTTGAACCCTCGTCTGTCCAAGCAGTAGGGGTGACAGCAATAAAATAGCCAAGGTTCCCAGTCCTTTTCATTATGCACAGTGTGATACCTATCACTATTCACGGTCAATAATAAATAGTGCCCACTTGGCAACCTATAAAACAGAATTCCCAATCAAAGGAGGAAGAGGAAGAATTGAAAGAAAAATTTGCATTTCTGTAGCACCTTTCAGGACCACCAGACGTCCCAAAGCGCTTTACAGCCAATGAAGTACTTTTTGAAGTGTTGTCACTGTTGTAATGTAGGAAATTGGCTGCAAAGGAAAACTATAACCACCAAATCTAATACAGTACAACGTCTGAAATCCGGATTCCTCAACCGAATCTGTGCCAGGTTTTGAGTGGCAAAGTCAGAAATCCGGCAAAACCCATAATCCGGCACGGATTCGGTAAAGAATTCCAGATTTCAGACTTGATTTTCTTGTCTGAAATCCGAAATCTTCGACTCAATCCTTGCCTGATTTTGGGTTTTGCCTCAAAAAGTCCGGTTTTCGGACAATAATTCCGGATTCCAAACGACTCGATCAGCTGTGTGTAAAATATGCGGTTTTCTGACACATCCGTTTTTCGGAGTTCCAGATTCGGGATGTTACACCTGTAGTAACAAAAACACTGCAAATCAAAAAACAGAACCTACTGGAAAATGGCTGTCAGCATCTGTCAAAGGGCCAACATCCAAAACACAGTCATCTTTTCTCTTTTCAAATGCTGACAGAAATGTGTATTTCCAAGATAATCTGTTTTTGCTTCCCTTGAAACATTCTTCACTTTTATGTTATCAATTTCACACATCTGTCCAAGAATTCAAATAGAAATCATTTGCAATTTCAACACTTTTCAGAGAGAAAACATATTCCATTGGAGTTCATGCAATCGTTAAATGCGGTGTGCAATATATAATGCTTTTTTTTTTAAATAGAGCTAAATTAAAAATATAAAACATTTTAAAATGGCTCCCCAAATGTTAGGGGAAAATTTAGCCAGTGACTAACGAAACCATAATTTGGTCTCAGTCAACCTGGCTCCAATAGCAGATCGGCAACGGTGAGGACAAGTCAGGCTCAACTGTGATGCTTTTACAGTCAAATAGTCTGCCAAATGCCACTGATGGGGTCTATACGTGAAATCATTACTTGGTTGCAATTACCTTTCAGCAGAGAAGACGACGACAGAAAATTGGCAGAAAAAAGAATGGGATTCTTGGTTTGAAGATTAATTAACTTGCTTCCTGATTTTCCTTTTGCTGGGGAATGCAGCAGCCCCACCAACAGCATAAACACGATCAGGAGCTCACCATGTGAGAATCGCTGGCACAAATCCTTTTCATACTACTTTATCGATTACCTGTACAACACAGCAGAAGAAACAACTTCCAAATTCAAAAATCAACCACCTCAAAGCTGCAGTTATCTGAACTCTGCTCTCTTGAAATAAGCATCACATGGATTTGAAGTATGGAAACAGGGAAACCAATTGTTTACATGCTGTATACGGTATGCAGTGGGTGTGTGACCTACCCATACATATTTGTGACTCATATTATAACAATTTGATGAAAACCACCCAAGTATTGTTTGTATAAATATTTTGCAAGATGAGCCTCCTGATATCAATCCTACAATTATCTTTTAGTTTGAACCCGTGTCCCTGGTCCCACTCTTACGGTTTTATTTTTAGGTTTCTGAATTAACCTTTACGATCGTCTAGATTATCTACAGGATCATCTCTCAGGCGCCTCCTTTCCAAGCTTAAAAACCCAAGACTCTCCGGTCATTCATAAGAAATATAAGAACTTAAGAAATAGGAGCAAGTCATTCGGTCCTTAGAGCCTGCTCCTTCAAGAGACCCCCTTCAAGATATATGGAGCAAAGGCAGGTAAATTAAGCTGAGGTACAGATCAGCCATGATCTGCTTCAATGGTGGAACAGGCCTAAGGGGCTGAATAGCCTACTCTTGTTCCCATACATCCACCAACACCTCAATTTAAAAATGCTCATCCTCATGTTCAAATCCCTTCACATCACTGTAAACTACAGCAACTCAACAACCCACTGGGAACTATGCATTCCCCTCTCCCTTCATTATCATCGGAATCGAGGAAGACTTGCTTCCACTCGCAAAGTGAGTCCTTTGGTGGCTGAACAGTTCAATACGAGAGCCATACTAGCTTTGGAGGGGGTACAGAGACGATTCACGAGGCTGATTCCGGAGATGAGAGGGTTACCTAATGATGATAGATTGAGTAGACTGGGTTTTTACTCGTCGGAGTTCAGAAGGATGAGGGGGGATCTTATAGAAACATTTAAAATAATGAAAGTTATAGACAAGATAGAGGCAGAGAGGTTGTTTCCATTGGTCGGGGAGACTAGAACTAGGGGGCACAGCCTCAAAATACGGGGGAGCCAATTTAAAACCGAGTTGAGAAGGAATTTCTTCTCCCAGAGGGTTGTGAATCTGTGGAATTCTCTGCCCAAGGAAGCAGTTGAGGCTAGCTCATTGAATGTATTCAAGTCACAGATAGATAGATTTTTAACCAATAAGGGAATTAAGGGTTACGGGGAGCGGGCGGGTAAGTGGAGCTGAGTCCACGGCCAGATCAGCCATGATCTTGTTGAATGGCGGAGCAGGCTCAAGGGGCTCGATGGCCTACTCCTGTTCCTAATTCTTATGTTCACAGACCCTGTCACAGGTGGGACAGACATTCGTCGGGGGAAGGGGTGGGTGGGACTGATTTGTCGCACACTCTTTCCGCTGCCTGTGCTTGACGTCTTCACGCTCACGGTGTTGAGATTCGAAGAGCTCAACGCCCTCCCGAATGCAGTTTCTCCACCTCAGACAGTCTTCAGCCAGGGACTCCCAAGTGTCAGTGGTGATGTTGCACTTTACCAGGGAGGCTTTGAGGGTGTCCTTGTGACGTTTCCGCTGCCCACCTTTGGCTCGTTTGCCGTGAAGGAGCTCCGCATAGAGCACTTGCTTAGGGTGCCTCGTGTCTGGCATGCGAACTATGTGGCCTGCCCAGCGAAGTTGATCGAGTGTAGTCAATGCTTCAATGCCAGAGATGTTAGCCTGGATGAGGACACTGATGTTGGTGTGCCTGTCCTCCCAGGGGATTTGCAGGATCTTGTGCAGACATCGTTGATGATATATCTCCAGCGACTGGAGGTGTCTTCTGTACATCGTCCATGCCTCTGATCCATACAGGAGGGCGGGTATTACTACAGCCCTGTAGACCACGAGCTTGGTGGTAGATTTGAGGGCCCGGTCTTCAAACACTCTTTCCTCAGGCAGCCAAAGGCTGCACTGGCACACTGGAGGCAATGTTGAATCTCCGCATCAATGCCTGCCTTTGTTGATAAGAGGCTCCCGAAGTGATCCACATTGTCGAGGGCCACACCGTGAATCTTGATGACTGGGGGGCAGTGCTGTGTGGCGAGGACATGCTGGTGGAAGACCTTTGTCTTACGGATGTTAAGCGCAAGGCCTATCTGCTTTCATATGCCTCGGTGAATACATCGACTATGTCCTGGAGTTCAACCTCAATGTGCGCAGACGCAAACATCGTCCGTGTATTGCAGCTTAACGACAGAGGTTTGGGTGATCTTGGACCTGGCCTGGAGGCGGAGTATGTTAAACAGCTTCCCACTGGTACTGTAGTTTAGTTCCACTCCAGCGGGGAGCTTGTTGACTGCGAGATGGAGCATGGCAGCGAGGAAGATTGAGAAGGGAGTTGGAGCGATGACGCAGCCCTGTTTGACTCCGGTCAGGACGTCAATTGGGTCTGTAATGGAACCGCTGGTAAGGATCATGGCCTACATGTCATCATGGAGCAGGCAAAAGACAAATTTTTGGGGGCATCCAAAACGGAGTAGGATGCTCCATAAGCTCTCACGGTTGACAATGTCAAAGGCCTTTGTAAGATTGAAAAAGGCCATGTATGAGGGCTGACGCTGCTCCCTGCATTGGCACCATGCCTTCAGCTGTCTCGGCCCTAAGCTCTGGAATTCCCCCTCAACCTCTCCGCATCGCTTTCCCCTTTTAAGACGCTTCTTAAAACCTAACTCTTCCTTTCCTTCTTTGGCTCGATATCAATTTTTGTCTGATTACACTGTGAAGCACCTTGGTATGTTTTACAATGTTAAAAGCATTATAGAAATACAGGTTGTTATTTATATTCCCCAACACTAGGGATCAACCTTCTAGCTCTTCTCTGTACGGATTCCTGTACTTGAATTCCTCGTTTCTTGACGACTAAAATGGGACACAGGACGGAAGATATGGGCTGATCAGAGCACTCATTTGTTAATGAGTTCCTCTATTGTACTTCCACATTCTATTAGCTTTGTTTATTTCTGCTGTTCACTGGTTGTACACGTCAAGCACTGAGTCAACGACTGTTTCATTCAACAATTGAAGTATTAAGATAACGAAACTGAACAATATATTACTAGCCTCCTTGAATTGTAAACTAAAAAAAGTCTATTGTACTACAAGATTTACTCAGTATAATAGACTGCATATGGATCGGAGACTTCATTGATATGAAATATGTTGCCTTCACCTTGCAGAATTAAAAAAACTGCTCAATCTAATTGTGGAGCGACAATTTGTGAGTTATGAGATCTCACAGAAAGTTTGTTATGCAATATTTCAATTTCTTCTGAACAGAGCAATTGCAACAAACTAACCAGTCATACAATGTACGATTAGAACAGTTATTTCATACCAAGATGTGCTTTGTGTTTCTGGGAATTTTTTCTAGTGTACAAAGAATTAAATCATCCTTGAATTGTTCTGGTGAATTTAACTGAATGACGTTACAATGTGTTCAGTGTTCAGCTAAGAGACACTTGTGCACGATAAGAAAAAAAAGTCACGCAACAGTTGAGCCAATCTTTTAACAGAATAATGCGTTCATTTAGTATTCGTACCAATACTGTGATTTGTTCTAGACAAGTTTGACAAACACTGGAATGAACAGAAGTGTTGAATTAGCTCAAACAAGTGCCACCTTTTATTCAGTATTTCGGGTATGTTTACACGATGTTTGGAGCCCATTTATAGCACATTTACATTGCTGGTTTGCTGCATTCAGCAACGAATAAACAAGGTGGTGCTCATGCCACCAAAGACAGTGCGCACCAAGGTTTCAGACTTTGTCTGCTTGCATACAAAGCAGTTTGCCAGACAGTCACTTTTTTGGCCATTGGTGGGATAAGCAACTTAAGTACTTATTCCCATCCCCTTGAGGCCAAAAAAGCACTGCATGGCCTATGGTGATCCTCTCCAGTCATTATGGAACATATGAAGCCCATGTGCCAGTACCCATGTACCTGTATTCCAATATGAAACAATTATGTGCATGCAATTGTTAGGAAGTCCAAACCGACATGGCCCATTTTTCACAGCAATTCGAGCAGTATCTGACGTAACACAAATGGTTCAGGAGATGAGTCTAACACACAAACAGCATATAATATAGAACACCTTATGCAGAGAAATATTTCACATATCAAGGGGTAGAGGAATTACCGGGCAGTAATTGGTAAGAGATTAAGTACATGCAGAGGATGTGGGCTGGGACTTGCAGTTGAAGAAGATCACTGAGGTAAGGTACAGCACTTATTTACAGTGACGTAGCCTGTCCAAATCACTCTGGATTATTGGACATTGGTTAGCGTCACTGGCCACCTCACTAAATTGTTTCGGCTACATCATCTAGCTCAGGCATGACCTAGCTCACAGGTGGCCACATCGCTGCAGATGATGTCACTAAAGGTACATATGGGTAGATGAGGAAGAGGAGGGAGCCAAGGATCGTTCCTGCAAGTCTCCAGGACTAACAGTGCGAGGACAAAAACAGAAACCATTGCAGGAGATGCCCTGGCTGTAACTGGATAGATATCAGTGGAACCAGGCGAGGGCAGTTCCACTGAGCTAGACAATAGAGGTGAGGCATTAGAGGAGGATGGCAAGGTTGACGATGGGAAATGCTGCAGAATTGTACAGGATGTCATTTGTGGCTTTGATACAGTGCTGCAGCGGAAACCTAACTGGAGAGATTCAAACATGGAGTTACAGAAAAGAAGAACAGAGATTTGCCGCAAGAGTACATGAGCCACAATTTCCTCCAGTTAAAAATTGCAAAGAGTGAAACTATCACCTTTGCCACTGATACACAACCGCGTTGTTCTATTCAACCCCCAGCTGAGCTTCCAATCCTATATCATTGACATCACAATTCTAACTATTCGGAACATGAACACTATTAGGAATGCTTAAAACGAGAAAGAATAAAGAAAACATATTTGTGGACTGCAGCCAATACAAAAGTAGAATAGTGGCGGATAGGAATTTTGTAATAATCATCATTGTGTATTTCTGTTTGCAAA
The DNA here is from genome assembly GCF_044704955.1 of Pristiophorus japonicus. Lineage (NCBI taxonomy): Eukaryota > Metazoa > Chordata > Chondrichthyes > Pristiophoridae > Pristiophorus > Pristiophorus japonicus. The sequence continues at coordinate 3,552,400 of NC_091998.1, read as the reverse complement.
AGGATCACCCGATATATAAGTATATCTCTAGTAAATAAACTTGGTCTGTTTCCATATTTTACTTTAGATGCAGTTTCATCCAACAACACAGGCTACCATTTACACTGAAACCATTTTCAGCTCAGTACTGAGTTTAATTGTCAACTTCAACAGATCATACAGCACAGCCACTCACTGCATCTAAGCTGAGTTAATGCTTTACAAATATAAGCTACAACGTAGCAGAAAACTCTTTACTGCTCAAGTTGACATTTATTGGTGTAGCCATAAACTTAATAAAAGCTTCTCTTGTAACATCTCTCATTTTTGATAAATAAGCAGTTAAATCTACTGCCACCTCCACTTGTTAATTCTACCTGTCGACATAAAAGTCTCTGCACTTCAAAATTCATTATGAACGGTTTGAAATAGTCCAACATGATCAAGTATTAAATAAATAGAAGTATTAATTACGTGCAATTTTTTTTACACTTTATTATTTAAAAACATTATGGTGAACTAATCCTATTTATTAGAAAAGGGTCAAAAAGCATATATCTTTTTAATCTTTATATCAGAACAAGCCCTTTGATGTCTAAAATTCCATACATCCTCCGGCTTCGCATCATGATGTGATTCTGTTACATTTATTGTTTCCTCCCTGTCTTGTTTCCAGGTTCGACTGAAAAACTTATTTACTTGTACCACTTGCTGACTCAGTCTCTGGGTGTAATCCTTTTTTTGCCTATAATATAGAGAACACATTTCCCAAACTAGTTGCATGAAGCGACAAGGGGAAAAAAATAGCTGTTTGGTTACAGCACCAACTCAACCTACTACAGATAACAGTAGTTACAGTTCAACCAATGACAGATGGCTTGCAATTTCAGGGAGAAAATTATAAACTTCAGTAAATATTCTACACTCACTTTTTCCAGCACCATCTTTTATTTTTGACAAAAGTTATATGAGCACGACCAGCTGCAATCTCCTACTCTGGATCAGAAAGTTCTGGCTTGAGCCCAACATCGACATTTCAATGCCTAATCTGGACAGATGCAGTACTGAGGAATGCTGTATTGTTGAAGGTGCCCTCCTCCAAATAAGGTATTAGATTGTCCAGAAGGTGGTTACGGAACCCATGGCACAACAAACATCTGCAGGGAGTTCTCCTAACAGCCTGGCCAACCAACAGCACAAAGAAAATCAAGTTAACTGGTACTAAATTTCAATGCTTTTCATAATTTAGAATCAACCAGTTACTTTTTGGTTGGTATCTTAGTTTAGTATGCAGGATATCAAATGTTGACAATAGTTTTTAAAAAGAAACCTAATTGAAACAGATGGTTATATGAAGATGTAATACTAATAGCAATGCTAAAACAGCAATATCTCGGAAAAAGAGCATTACTGTTGTAGTAAGTTTAACCAGGTGACAAACATTTGGTTTATTTAAAGCATCATTGCTGCTCAGAATCCTTTAGACATGCTGTGAGCTACATACAATTAACATTCAAAGTGTGTGACATCTGTCACAAGAAAAAAGTGCCAAACAATTAAAACACTGGCATATAAAGTTATTTCAACAAATAGTTGAAGTCTTCACATTGTATTTCGCAGCTCTTCAATAAAAAAATAACCCAACTATTTTGATTTCTTAATCCATAAATGCATTAAGGAATGACTGCAGCAATCAGAAGGCACCCATGCTCATTTTCAGAACTTCATGACATCCCAAAATGTGGGAGCACTGGATACAGGCAGAATCCAAAACCTAGACTTCAGCACTGACTGCAAATACATGAGAGAATTATGGTACTTATGGTCAGTGCGTAGAAGCTCAACTGTTAGAGGCCTGCCCTCCAACAGGTTGTATAATCCACGCAATACATTAAAAAATCTTGCATCTACACACAATTCCCATCATTACATTTTTGTTAAACTGGTGTTGCAACTTGATGGCACTGTAGTATTTAAGTTTTGCACCTCCCAGCTCTTCAGCCCACACCGTAAGCAACTGCTGTGCTCCAACCAACATTACTTTTCTGCCTCCCAAATTCCCCAAGTGTTGGTATTTAACTCTAATTATCAGTGAAACGACTGAAACTCTTTTTGGAGTTTACCTGCAAAACAAAAACATTAATCGGTGCCACCCGCCCTGGATGACACACCAGACATTTACAAGGCCCTCTTTTTTTTCCTTTTTTTGGGTTTTTTTTGGGCACTAAAATCAAATTTTCAGTGAAACGACTGAAGTGTGCCCTGAAATGTGCACCTGGTCCAATTATTCTCTGCCCTCTAACCCAATTTCACCCAAAGACTACACATCGTCTTCACTCGAGAGTGCAATGCAACAGCAGATAAACTACTTTTATTTCCATCTCATTCAACAATAAGAGTGTGGAGAATGTCAGCAATTTTAGGCTTCATGCCCAGTACTTCCAAACATTACTACATCACTTTCTGGAGCCACCATGCTCCAGAAATGAACACACAGTCACTCTCTAATGATCACCGTCATTCCATAATGTGGAATAGTCTCTGGTGGATTAAAACATGAAATAAAACCAATAGATAACTTCAAAATAGGTTTTATTTAAAAGGAATTGAGTTACACAAATAAAGCTCACAACTTTAAATGTTGTTACTCTTCCCTTAACTAGTCCTTTAAACAGAAAGTGCATTTTGTCTCAGTACTTTAGCCTCACTAGCATCATTGGAGCAGAAGTTAAAGTTGCCACGTTGATGAGTTGTACACAAAATGTCTGTTCGCTGTTGCTCTAACCAACTGAAGGCATCAAATGCACAAATATCGCCCTCACAAACATTAAGAATTATGAAATACATTAAACTACAACTCCCATTTCAACCAACTTGGTGGATATCTCCTTCGCAACCAACTAAGTTCCATAATGCTGTGCGCCAACAGTAACACAATCAAACCATGAACACAAGTTAAAATGTCTCAACTAAACTTGAAAGAAGTCCAAGTAGTCTATTGCACCATGCAAATTCAGTTGCTAACATCAGCATTATCACTATATTCTGACCTCTAACATGTTGGCAAAATCAAAATTGTTACAGGAAGTTCAGAAGTAATCGGTACGTTTTGCTGAAGGAAGAGAGATGACCACTGGCTTTCTTGGTATGCACAAGAACAAAAAGTACTTTTATCACTTCTGTTTACCATAAGAAAAACTTGCATTTCGACAGCACCTTTCATGACTACCAGATGTATCAAAGTGCTTTACAGCCAATGAATTACTTTTTGAAGTGTAGTCACTGTTGCAATGTAGAAAACAGAAGTAAACCGTGCCAAAAAACACTCCTATTTGGAGTCACACTTGATCACATCCTGTCACATCGACAAGATCTCCAGGACCTTGGGAAGAAACTCAAGAGTCGGGTCAACTTGATCCAGAAAGTCGTCGGATCCACATGGGCAGCAGATGCTCAAATCCTCCATACAGCAGCACTCAACCTGGTGTAAGAGCGGAGTACTGCTCTCTGGCATGTCTATCAAGTCCACGTCAAATCCGTTGATATCCAGCTGAATTCTACTTGAAAATTATGGTACGCTTTTATCGACACCAGCACCTTGGCTGCCTGTGTTTGCAAACATCGCACCACCATACCTACTCAGCGAATATGCAGTCTCCAGAGAATACAACCGCTACACCAACAAAGATCCAAGCCGACTTGAACAACCTACCCCCCCCCCCACCCATCTCAAATCTAGAAGGCCATTTTGGACCGTGGCTGAAGCCCTTCAGCGATCTCCCCTCAGCTTTTATGACCAATGACGAAATGCTTGGAAGAACTGTGACATACAAAATTGATTCCTTATAGAGGACCCACAGTACAAACTGAAGGATGAAACCTTCCTCACAAACAGTGGACAACCATCAACCGCCTCAGAACTGGTCATGGTAGATGCTGCCACCTTCTCCATAGACGGAAGATTAAAAGAATCGCCACTGTGCAACTGTGGAGCTCCGAATCAGACCCTGGGGCACATCAGAGGAAATTTGCAGGCGGCAGCTGCCCAGATATCCACGCTGTTACACAGGAAGCTTTGCCCTGGATATCCAACTTGGATATTAACATTTGATTCGCTTTGCTACTACCATACGAAAGAAGGTGATGTAGGAAAATACAGCAAGCTCCCACAAACAGCAATGTGATAATGACCAAATCATCTGTTTTTACTGAGGTCTATTTCCCATATAGTGATGCTGCGCATATTTGGTGAAATCCTACATCAATACACCGCACCAGACCATACACAACTCGAAGATGATTCAAAGACTCTGACCATTAGGGAAAGGGGGCATTTAACAAACAAAAACCCCAAACTTCCCCCGAATGCTTGCAGTTTAAATCTGCAGTGAACTGGGAGAGAGCCGGGGGTGAAGCCGGTCCCCGGGAGCAGCCAGCGAGCGAGCCATCGCTTGGGGTCAGGGGTCACCGCGCGCAGCCCAGGGGGTGGGGTCAGGGGTCAGGAGCTGGTGCCGCGCGCGGGGAGCAACCGTTAACGGTCACCCGCCCGGACACCCCCCCAGGACTGACCCCCCATCGCCTCCGGACACCCCCCCCGGACTGACCCCCCAACGCCTCCGGACACCCCCGCCCAGACTGACCCCCCATCGCCTCCGGACACCCTCCGGACTGACCCCCCAGACTGACCCTCCAACGCCTCCGGACACCCCCCGGACTGACCCTCCAACGCCTCCGGACACCCCCCCGGACTGACCCTCCAACGCCTCCGGACACCCTCCCCCGGACTGACCCTCCAACGCCTCCGGACACCCTCCCCCGGACTGACCCTCCAACGCCTCCGGACACCCCCCGGACTGACCCTCCAACGCCTCCGGACACCCCCCGGACTGACCCCCCAACGCCTCCGGACACCCTCCCCCGGACTGACCCCCCAACGCCTCCGGACACCCTCCCCCGGACTGACCCCCCAACGCCTCCGGACACCTCGGGGACTGACCCTCCGCCGCCCTCCCAGCTTGCTCTGGTATTTATTCCAATGTGAAATGTATTGAGCTGCAGCGCAGCCGTACCTCAGGCCCGTGTGTCGGGGGCCGGGGCCGGGGAATGAGTGAGCTCGGGCCCGCCTGCCGCCTGCCGCCGGGCTGTCCGTCTCTCTGTCTCTGGCTCCCGCCCGCTGCAGCGCCGGTCACCGTCAAACACCGCGAGACCTGGCACCCGGCGCCGCCGCCGCCTCTCGCGAGAGGCGAGTGTGAGATTTGGGGAGGGGCGTGGCCAGTAGGTGTGTGGGCGGGGCTAGTGTGGAGGGGCGGGGCTCCTGTTTGGAAGGGTGGGACCAATACTCTGGCTCACAGGGAGCACAGCAAGAGGCAAGGCAGGTCCTGCAATAGCAGCTCACACACTGGGCTCTCTCACAGTAACAACACTCAGGCCTGTTCAGGATCGGGCCATCACTCTTTATACTTCAAAAAAATCCAACCTATAACTCAAATATAACTGGGTTTGCAATCTACAATACTTTGAGCAGTCTTCCTGCACATGAGGGATTCTATAGAAATGCAAGTTACTGATTCTTCACAGTAAAAAGAACATAAGAAATAGGAGCAGGAGTCGGCCATTCGGCCCCTCAGGCCTGCTCCACCATTCAATAAGACCATGGCTGATCTGATCATGGACTCGGCTCCACTTCCCCACCCGCTCCCCATAACCCTTCACTCCCTTATCGCTCAAAAATCTGTCCATCTCTGCCTTAAAAATATATTCAATGAGCCAGCCTCCACAGCTCTCTAGGGCAGACAATTCCACAGATTTACAAACCTCTGAGAGAAGAAATTCCTCCTCATCTCCGTTTTAAATGGACGACTCCTTATTCTAAAACTATGCTACCTAGTTCTAGATTTTCCCATGAGTGGAAACATCCTCTCTGCATCGAGCCCCCTCATTATCTTATATGTCTCAATAAGATCACCACTCATTCTTCTGAACTTATAAATGTCAGTCCTACCATTTTGCAGTTATGTTCTGCAACACTGAATAATTCTAATTTAAACATGTACTGAAGGTAAGGGATAACATACAAGGTGATTTTTTTTTAATGATTGTATTATCAGTCAAATGTTTTCTGATATTCGCTGCTGTGACGCATCGCAGGATTTTTTAGTACGTTAAAGGAGCTATATAAATGTAAATTGTTGTTCTTGTCGTAAGGTAACAAATTTGTATTCATTGCCTGCTCTATGTTTAGATGCAACTTCCTTGTATACTGCCCTATTATTGCAAAACACAACTGGCCTATTGCTATGTCCTAGATATTGTTTCAATAAATGCCTCATCCTGCTCCAACATATAACAGATGCTCATACTGTCACAGTTGCTCTTTTACTTCGTTCTTATGCCAATTAATCCAGTTATGAGTTACGGCAGCTTTTTAACAGTTGTCGTCTTAGGCAGTTCACACAATAATCAACATATCTGTGGAGCAAACTGAGATGGTGAGATATTGACAGATGATAAGAGTTGCTGTTTAAACAGAACCCAAATTGCCTTGATAGTTAGGTAAATAAATGAGTCACTTGGTGTAGATGCAGACTAGGAAGGTCCTAGGTTTGAAACCTTATCCCCACTGAGTTAGTTGATCTCAACTCGGGCTAGTGCTGCTCACGGCTGAATATTCTGTCAACACTGACTGGCGGTGCTAACACATGAAGAATGGCTGTTTGGATGAGGCATGAGGGGGCGGTTAACCCTTCTGGAATCATACCCCACAATGTCAGGAGGGAATTAGGAAAAAAACATAGGAATAAGGGAGAACTGAGGAGCACCAATAATGGTTGTACTGACATTTTCCTCTGAACATAGCCCTCCCTTCCCTTAATAATGTAAGCAAAAAGATTTGCATTTTCTGAAGAGCTACTTGAAATAGATTTGTCAAAATTAAACTGCAGTGTTGTTTTGAAGTTTCATATTGACTATTTCAAGCAATCAAAGCATACAGCTTGAAGACTATGCATCCCATGTCCTGGAACCAAAAAGTAACTTCATGTTTTAATGCAGCGATTATCTTCCCTCTTTGTTTTACATATTTAATGTCTCCCATGTTACACATTGAACTCCTGCTGCTCAATTACCAGCTACTGGCGGGTGTGTGAGAGCACCCTAGAGTGATTCATCCTTTCATTTTTCCCTGGCCTCTGTTCAGTTCCCCTCAGAGCATTCCCCTAATTACACAATTTAGATTGAGTGCTCATTGGAAATTGTGCTGCTATTTCCTGTCCAAGCATTATTTTCAATCTCTTTGTAATACCTGAGCTGGCACCTGCAATGCATGCAACCTGTGTGACATTTGTAGGAAATGACACAAATGGTAGTACCATGCATCCTTTGTACCAATGTCCCATCATTTAAATTTGAATAAAGTGAGCACTTGACTTACATGCTGCAAAAAAGTTGTGTAACCCCACTGAATGTTTACTCTTTATAGCAACATTCTTAAGGTGCACTACATATACAAGCTGCATATAGAGGCATTATCGTCATTCAAAATTAGACCCTTAGATACAAAACAGTTACATTAGGACCTTAAAAATAGTTACAAATGTCCTCTTCATCTATCTATCTACACAGATGTTTTCAGAGCCTCTATCATATCTCAGGCATCACACACCAAAGTATAAAAAAGGGAGAAAGGCAGGTAGTTTTTGCTGACCTAGAGCCTGAAATTTACAAGCACCTTCTAATCTTATACATAAATTTGAAATAATCCCATTGCTGCGTCACTAGACTTGACCATGGTGATAATAACATGTTCTAAACTTGCTGGTTCGTGAATGTTAAGGAGCAGATTTCTGAATTCCAATCACTGCAGGTACTTCTGAACATCATGCTGGATTCTGTTGAATAAAGACACAGAGTCACTGATATCAGAGCACAGAAGGAGCCCATTCGGCCCATTGGGCCTGTACCAGTGCTAGCTCTTTGATCGGAGTAGTCTACGCAACTCCCATTGCTCTGCCCTTTCCACATATTCTTCCATTTCAAATACGTATCCAATTCCTTTTTAAACAATCTTACAGTCTCTGTCCTAATAGCCACTTATGGAATAAACATTCCATGTTCCTGCAGGTTTCTGTGTGGAAAAACATCTTCTAACTTCCCCCTTCATTCTCCTACTGAGAAATCTCAGTCAATGCTCCCTTGTTACCAATTCACTCAGCAGTATTTCACTGTTTACCCTCCCAAAATCTTTCAGAATGTTGAAATTCTCTGTTAGATTGCCAAGAACCTTCTCTATTCCAGTGAATAAGGCCAATTGTTTGAGCCTTTAACCTTTCACTCTTGGTATTATTCACAATGCTCCACAATCCTTCCTAATAACAGGCATGCAGGATGCACACAGCATTTCACTTATAGAGATCACCTGAACTGTGTTGGATGATTAACTGCAATGGATTGTTGCACTGTAAATATGGTCTGCGGAAGCCACGAGAAAAGAAAAGAAAGGCTTGCATTACTATCGCACCTTTCACAACCTCAGAACATCCCAAAGCGCTTTACAGCCAATGAAGACCTTTTGAAGTGTAATCACTGTTGTCACGTGACACACAATTTACGCACATCCCACAAACAGCAGTGTGATAATGACCAGATAAACTGGATTTTTTTTAGGTGTTGGTTGCGGGATAAATGTTGGCCAGGACACTGGGGAGAACTCCCCTGCTCTTCTTTGAAATAGTGCCATGGAATCTTTTATGTTCACCTGACAGGGCCTTTGTTTAACATCTCATCCTATGATGCAGCACTCTCTCAGTACTGCACTGGAGTGTCAGCCTCCATTTTTGTGCTGAAGTGACTGAAATGGGACTTGAACCCACGACCTTTGACTCAGAGGCGAGGGTGCTAACCACAGAGGCACAGCTGACATTTAAATACCACCAGCTGACAGACCGCAGTCAAGATTGCTTGGGTAATTCATGTTGCCGCATGACAGTTAATGATTTAATGACGACTCTTGTTATGTGATACACCCTCTCCATAGACCACACACACCTCCTAACTGCACACCTAATCATTACTCATTGCTACACTTGTACTCAGCCAGCCGAGCCCGAGGAACTTGAGGAGAAAGATTCCAAAACTACATAAATATTGTGTAAAGATTTGAAACATCACCACACAGGACAATAAATCTGAACACCTGCCACTATTTGAATAAAGAGATAAGGCACGGTACCCAGATCTGTTGCAGCGTGAGAATATAAAAAGTAATGTGGATGACATGTAAGGAGGAAAATCCAAAGCTTTTTATACATAAATCTGTACCTATTTTTCAATTTGACATCCAACCAGGTAAAAAAAATCAACAAAGAACCTAACTATTTATGATGCAGATTCCTGTTTTGGAGGGCGGGGTTTGATTTGTGAAAATCATTTCCCAGCAATTTTAAGTGATTATTTTGATCTTTTCAAAGTTGGATAAAAGTCAAAAGCTTGGTGGAAGTTGAAGTTTAAAGAAATGATCAGTATTCATTCTCAATGCCTTCTCTCATTGTGAAAGACAAAGTATCACAAACTCCTCAACTTAAATGCAGGGCAGGAAACGAAAGTCCAAGGTTTCTGGGAAGTGAGGAGCAGTATTTGTTGTTAAATTCCGGGTAAAATCAGCGGGAAAAAGTTTTGATAGAGAATAAAAGAATGGCAAAAAAAATTATAAGCATCCTGATACTGAAGGGTAAAAAGCAGGAATTTTTCAGTAAAAAATCAGCAATTACTAAAAATGCAGAGTCCTAATATATTTTTTTTAAGTGGGCATAATGGGAAAGATCAGGAGCACCGTGACCCATAAACTAACAAGACTGAAAATCAGATCACAGTGAATGTCAGTGACGGTTGGTGATGGAGGCACGGCAGAAACCAAATCATGTTCTCATCCCGATACACGGTCTGTCCAGAGAGGGTCAGGCGATCATTAGCAAGTTCAGAACCAAACATGATTTTTCCCATTCCCTCGTCCAAAGGGACTGAGGACCATTGTTACACCCCAATTAATGTTCTTTTTATTTGTTCCTGGGATGTGGGCATCGCTGGCAAGGCCGGCATTTATTGCCCATCCCTAATTGCCCTTGAGAAGGTGGTGGTGAGCCGCCTTCTTGAACCACTGCAGTCCGTATGGTGAAGGTGCTCCCACAGAGCTGTTAGGGAGGGAGTTCCAGGATTTTGACCCAGCGACGATGAAGGAACAGCCGATATATTTCCAAGTCAGGATAGTGTGTGACGTGGAGAGGAACTTACAGGTGATGATGTTCCCATGCGCCCACTGCCCTTGTCCTTCTAGGTGGTAGAGGTCGTGGGTTTGGGAGGTGCTGCCGAAGAAGCCTTGGCGAGTTGCTGCAGTGCATCTTGTAGATGGTACACACTGCAGCCAGGGGGCGCCGGTGGTGGAGGGAGTGAATGTTGAAGGTGGTGGATGGGGAGCCAATCAAGCGGCTGCTTTGTCCTGGGTGGCGCCGAGCTTCTTGAGTGTTGTTGTTACACCCCAATTAATTGTTACACCCCAATTCAGGTCAGCTAACAACACAGACAGGGGATTAACTCTACCATCCTCCTGCTCTGTATCTCACCAAGTGTTGGGGCTTTACACTAAGCAATCTGGGAGCTGGGAACTTACATTTTGATATGTAATGTTTGAAATTAAAGATCGGTGGAGAATTCTGTTTTATTTGAACACAATGTAATGATTCCTTCCATTCCTCTGATTAATGTAAGGGGCTATGCTCTGCCACCAGAACTACATTTTACATAATCCAAATTCATAATTTTATTGTTCAAATGTCACATAATCCATATCACAAAGTCTATTTAGTACTAATCCACTTCTCAACAAAAACTGTGAATCGAGCGCCAATTGCCACAGATTCCTCTACCAGCGCCCTGTGGTTATGTTGTTCAATGTACAAAATTGATATTAAAAGTTGAATCCAGGGAGCAGCGAGGCCCCAATAGATAAAGGGTGTGTGGCCTATGTTGGATTGAAAAGAAGGAGCAATGATCCTGAGGAGACCAGCTTGGAAAACAGTCGCCCAGACTGTAACTTTGTTGTTTGATATCTTGATGACTTGCATATCTTGTTGTTTGGGACTGAATTTTCTTTGAATAATAAGATTTTGTTTTTAATAAATCAATCGCTAAGTAACACCGAGGCCCAGAAATTTGTCTCAGGCAGTGGAGCAATATACCCAGTGCTGCGTATAACGGACACCGATCCGATACCGCCCACTTTGCGGCAACGCTCCAGACGAATTTCCAGCCCTCTCCTAACCCTGGAATTAGCACAGGATTCATCGGACGCTGTTATAAACTAACAATTACAGCCCAGAAATGACTATTGATAACATTAATGTGCAAAGCTTAATGTTTTCTCATGAAATTTCTGTGTCTGCTATTTATCCCAACCTGTTTAAACTGATGTGACAAACAGCAATTTTAGGAGTTATATTTTTCAAATTCCCCCCACTATATATAATTATCCAGTCTGCGTGGTGTTATGTTGGGAGCTGCAATTTACCATTCTACTCCAGCTCCATTCTGATCAGCATTCAGCCATGCATAGCAAAGACTCGGGAAGCTATCAGAGTCGAGAGGCGAGTAAATGGTTAAGTTACAACATTTACGTTTAACAACAGCAACAAAACCGCCCCTGGCACTGAATCACGTCTCGGTCATTTGGCATTTATTAATATTACCTAACAAAGCTACGGTGGAAAATCCAACTCGAAGTTAGCAATTAAACGCCAGTGAAATTGTGGTGACTCAGCTCACTCTTCCCTCACACGCTGGCCTGTGTTTATATCCAACTTGGCACGGTCACAGACCACAGTCTGGTACGCAGGAGGCTCTGCGATGAAGCAAACTGTTCTGTGATTTCAAGGATGTGATCAGAGATACAGGAAGTTATCTGGGGCCTGGTCATCGGCCGCACTTCAATACCAAGAAAACCTCACCACAAGTGGGGAAGTTGCGAGCATACTGCGTTGGGTCAAGGTCACAAGTCGGATAATGTGGTGTTACGCTGGGACTCCCTCGCTACTCCACTTACAATGGCAACACCATTTTAGGGAGTGTTCTAAAGTTTTAAATATATTTGTTTAAATATAATAGCACATGACTGCTTGTTGGGTATCTGGCTCATCGCCAAATACCCATTGTTCATGTAGGTGTCCAGATAGTAAATGTGTTATGTATTTAACCCCTTGTAACCTGCATCACACCTGACCACCAGACCTGTTGGAGTCCCAGGATCCCAGCATCCCTTGGGGACACAGAATATAAGCAGACCACCCACGAGGAAACTGCACTCTGGAACTTTAACAAAGGAGCTAAGGTCCCACTTGCTCATTACACACAGTAATCAGTCTGACCATTTATTATAAGAGTAAGAAGTGGCAACGAGGTAATGAACAACTGCATGAAAATGCAAAGAACTGTCGGCATCTTGGAGAAGTTCTCAGAAGGGGACGATTGGGAGGCCTTCATGGAGAGACTCGACCAATACTTTGTGGCCAACGAGCTGGAAGGGCCGAGAACGCGACCAAACGAAGGGTGATCCTCCGAACTGTCTGTGGGGCAACAACCTATAGCCTCATGAAAAATATTCTGGCCCCGGCAAAATCTACAGAGAAATCCTATGAAGAACTGTGTACACTGGTCCGGGAGCACCTAAATCCTAAGGAAAGCTTTTTAATGGCGAGATATCGGTTCTACACGTGTCAACGAGCGGAGGGCCAGGAAGTGGCGAGCTACGTCGCCGAACTAAGGCGTCTTGCAGGATATTGTGCGTTTGAGGGATTCTTAGAACAAATGCTCAGAGACTTTTTTGTACTGGGCATCGGACATGAGACAATCCTTCGCAAACTGTTGACTGTAAAAACTCCGAATCTGAGTAAAGCCATAACCATAGCCCAGGCATTTATGTCCACCAGTGACAACACCAAGCAGATTTCGCTGATCAAAGAAGTTTCAGCCAGTACTGTGCATAAAGTAATGTCGGTTTTGAGCAGAAATGTACCGGGCAGAACGTACATGCCGGCTGCTGTGGCCCGACCTCAACTGACCCAGAGTCCGCCATCATCTGTTAACGTGAGGCAGTTAACAAACACCCTGTTGGTGCTGCGGGGGCGATCATCGGCCCCATCAATGCCACTTTAAGCACTGTGCGTGCAATGGCTGCAGAACAATGGGACACCTCTAACGAATGTGCAGGCGAGCTGCAAACCCTGCAAACCACCACGTTGCAGAGGAAGATCGATCCACAGTGGATCAGACGGAATTGGAAACTCGTACGGAGGAGGCAGAGGTGTACAGGGTACACGCGTTCACGACGAAATGCCCACCAATAATGTTGAAAGTTGAACTGAACGGTATTCCAGTGTCTATGGAGCTGGACACGGGGGCAAGTTAGTCCATAATGAGTAAACGGCCTTCGACAGGCTGTGGGGAAAGAAGGTACACAGACCCAAGCTCAGCCCCATTCACATCAAACTAAGGACTTACACAAAGGAACTAATCCCTGTAATTGGCAGTGCTGAAGTCAAAGTCTCCTATGATGGAGCAGTACACGAACTCCCGCTGTGGATTGTGCCAGGGGATGGCCCCATGTTGTTTGGCACAAGCTGGCTGGGAAAAATCCGCTGGAACTGGGACGATATCCGAGCGCTTTCGTCCATCGACGACACCGCATGTACCCAGGTTCTAAGCAAGTTCCCTTCATTATTCGAGCCAGGCATTGGTAGCTTCTCGGGGGCGAAGTGCAGAATGATTTGGTTCCTGGTACACGACCCATCCACCACAAGGCTCGGGCGGTACCGTACATGATGCGTGAAAAAGTGGAAATCGAGCTGGACAGGCTGCAACACGAAGGCATCATCGCGCCGGTGGAATTCAATGACTGGGCCAGTCCGATTGTCCCGGTACTCAATGAGGACGGGACGGTTAGAATTTGCGGGAACTGTAAAATAACGATTAACCGTTTTTCGCTGCAGGACCAGTACCCACTACCCAAGGCAGACGACCTATTCGCGACCCTGGCTGAAGGGAAGACGTTCATCAAGCTGCACCTGACCTCGGCCAACATGACGCAGGAGCTGGAGGAGCCTTTGAAAGGCCTCAACTGCATCAACACGCACAAAGGTCTGTTTATCTACAACCGGTGCCCGTTCGGGATTCGGTCGGCTGCAGTGATCTTCCAGCAGAACATAGAGAGCCTGCTAAAGTCAGTTTCTTGCACAGTGGTCTTCCAGGACAACACTGGTTACAGGTCGGGACACCATGGAGCACTTGAAGAACCTGGAGGAGGTTGGATCGCGTGGGCTCAGGTTGAAACGCTCGAAGTGTGTTTTCCTGGCACAGGATGTCAAATTCTTAGGAAGGAGAATCGCAGCAGACAGTGTCAGACCCACCGATGCCAAGACGGAGGCCATCAAGAATGCGCCGCGGCCACAGAACGTGGCGGAGCTGCGGTCGTTCCTGGGACTCCTTTAACTACTTCGGTAATTTCCTACCTGGGTTAAGTACCCTGTTAGAACCCCTACATGCGCTACTGCGCAAGGGAGACGACTGGGTATGGGGGAATTCACAAGAGGCTGCCTTTAAGAAAGCCAGAAACTTATTGTGTTCTAACAAACTGCTTGTCCTGTATAACCCATATAAATGATTGGTGTTAGCTTGTGATGCGTCGTCATACGGGGTCGGGTGTGTGTTACAACAGGCTAATGAATCGGGAATTTTGCAACCAGTTGCCTATGCATCCAGGAGCTTGTCCAAGGCCGAAAGGGCCTACAGCATGATTGAAAAAGAGACTCTGGCATGCGTTTACGGGGTAAAAAAAATGCACCAGTACTTATTTGGCCTCAAGTTCGAGCTTGAAACTGACCACAAGCCGCTCATATCGCTATTCTCGGAGAGCAAAGGGATTAATACCAATGCCTCTGCCCGCATTCAAAGATAGGCACTCACGCTGTCGGCATACAACTATGTAATCCGCCACAGACCGGGCACAGAGAGCTGCGCAGATGCTCTCAGTCGGCTACCATTGCCCACCACCGGGGTGGAAATGGTACAGCCAGCGGACTTGCTCATGGTCATGGAGGCATTTGAGAACGAGAAATCACCCGTTACGGCCCGCCAGATCAGGACCTGGACCAGCCAGGATCCTTTACTGTCCCTGGTAAAAAAACTGTGTCCTCCATGGGAGCTGGTCCAGTGTTTCAGTGGAGATGCAGGAAGCGATTAAGCCACAGACGCAAATATGAGCTGTCCCTGCAGGCGGACTGTCTTTTGTGGGGTAATCACGTAGTCTTGCCCAAGAAAGGCAGAGACACATTCATTTGCAAACTGCACAACACCCACCCAGGCATCATAATGATGAAAGCCATAGCCAGATCCCACGTGTGGTGGCCTGGCATCGACTCAGATTTAGAATTATGTGTGCGCCAGTGCAACACTTGCTCTCTGTTGAGCAATGCACCCAGAGAGGCACCGCTAAGTTTGTGGTCCTGGCCAGCCAAACCGTGGTCGAGGATCCATGTAGACTATGCGGGCCCATTCCTAGGCAAAATATTTTTGGTTGTCGTGGACACTTACTCAAAGTGGATTGAATGTGCAATAATGTCTGTAAGCACATCCACGGCCACCATTGAAAATCTACGAGCTATGTTTGCCACGCATGGCTTCCTGATGTCCTAGTCAGCGACAATGGGCCGTGCTTCACCAGCGCTGAATTCAAAGAATTCATGACCCGCAACGGGATCAAACATGTCACATCTGCTCCATTCAAGCCCGCATCCAAAGGCCAGGCAGAACGGGCAGTTCAGATCATCAAGCAAAGCTTGAAACGCGTGTCGGAAGGCTCCCTGCAGACCTGCCTGTCCCGAGTCCTGCTCAGCTACCGCACCAGACCCCACTCACTCACCGGGATTCCCCCAGCTAGCTGCTCATGAAAAGGGCGCTTAAAACAAGGCTCTCTCTGGTCCACCCTGATCTCAATGATCACGTGGAGGGCAAGCGGCATCAACAAAGTGTGTACCATGACCGCGCGAATTTGTCACGCGATATTGAGATCAATGATCCTGTGTTTGTGCTCAATTATGGACATGGTCCCAAATGGCTCGCTGGCACAGTCACAGCTAAAGAGGGGAGTAGGGTATGTCAGGTCAAACTGACCAATGAACAAACGCACAGAAAACACTTGGACCAAATCAAATTGCGGATCACCAACAACTACAAACAACCTGAAGAGGACACCACCAACTTTGACCCTCCACACACACAAGTGGCAACTGACATCATGGTTGACCACAAAACAGAACTCATCATCCCCAGCACCTGCAAGGTCAGCTGCCCAACAGCCCAATGAAGAACTGACCAACCCACCCACACCAACATTTGTACCGAGACAATCGACGAGGGAGCGCAAAGCCCCAGATCGTCTCACCTTGTAAATAAGTGTATTGTTGACTTCACGGGGGAGTGATATTATATGTTTAACCCCTTGTAACCTGTATCACACCTGACCACCAGAGGGCCTACCTGTTGGAGTCCCAAGGGATCCCAGCATCCCTTGGGAGCACAGTATATAAGCAGGACAGCCACGAGGTACCTGAATTCTCGAACCTTAATAAAGGAGCTAAGGTCACACTTGCTCATTACACACAGTACTCAGTCTGACCATTTATTATAAGAGTAACAAAATGCTATCAGGCTATCCAACTGTGGAGAGCGTTACACTCAATCTCTTCTCATATGTAACATCCAAACTTCTTTACCCAGATAGTGGTGAGAATATGGAACTCGCTATCACAGGGAATGGTTGAGGCGAATAGTATAGATGCATTTAAGGGGAAGTTGGATAAACACGAGGAAGAAGGATATGCTGATTGGGTGAGATTCAGATGAATGTGAAGAGCTCGTGTGGAAGTTAAACATTGGTGTGGACCAGTTAGGCCGAATGGCCTCTTTCTATGTTGTAGACTCAATATAATTCTATATAAAACACCCATGGCAATGTTTAGGGTAAGTTTGATTCAGTATTGTATGACCACAGGAGGTTATAATCATGTAGCGGACGTGTATTACTCTATGCTCAGGTAGACTTCTGTCCTGCGAAAGCGGCCAAGACTAAAGCTTCGATTTTAACCCCCCATCCCCAGCCCTCCGGCTCGCAATGGCCCGCTCACCTGTTCCTGGCTGCCATCGTGTCACGGCCATTTTAACAGGCAGGTTCTGGCCGCCCAGAGAGGGCCTCATTGAAATCCAATGGTCGGCATCCGCTGACGACACTCAGGCTACTTTAACACTCGGCGATCGTGTTGTGCACCCCTAGTTATCATCGAAGGGCGCGCCGGGGCAGGAAGGAGCAGCGGGACCAGGAGTGGGTTTCCCTCTGGGCCCCAAAGGGCAGGAGTTTCCTCAGGGCTCCGTCAGCGACCCTCGGACCTCTCTCCCCCAACCAGGATCGCAAAGCAGATCCTTTCTCTTTATAGATGCTGTGAATCGCCAGAATTTTCTGCTTTTAGTTTGGATTTCCAGCATTTGCAGTTTTTATTTCCCAACATATTTATCCAGCAATTAGTTATTTCTCAGCCTTCAATGCACTGAATATTGAAATTTTAATATGTCCTACTTCAGTAAGCGAAGAATTGATTATCATTCAATAAACTGGCAGCAATTACATCCCGATCATTATTCCTGGTTCTCCCTGTCTGTCGGCAACCACCAGAGAAATAAAAGAAAATTGTATCAAGCTGATGAAATTTTAATATCATGTAACTCAAACTGCAGAGTCATGGGTTCATTCGTGGCAAATTAACATCAGCGGATTTGTCATTGAATTTGTGTTACAGTCATTACTGCTCATGATTTATGACAATAAGATTGTTTCTTGCAATCAGTCCCAGGTGCCCATTATTCTATGTAAAATATACACTGACGATCATTTTACTCGGTAACCAACTAATCATTTTAACCTGCCAGTCACTGAGTCACATTAGTATTTCAGAGTGAATGTTATCATGTCAATTACACAGAGCGTATTAACCATTGAGTCTGTCCCAATACAGCCAGTGAACCTAAAGAGACCCAGGCTGAATATAAAACCACTGCCACAGATTTTAAAGTATATCTTATGCACAGGATAACACACAGGCCAAGGTTTTTATTACGTTTCTATTGTACCTTATTACAGGATGTCCAAAGTGCTTCACATTCAAAGAAAGACTTGCATTTATATAGCGCCTTTCACAACCTCAGGACGTCCCAAAGCGCTTTACAGCCAATGAAGTACTGTTGAAGTGTAGTCGCTGTTGTAATGTAGGAAGCCCAGCAGCCAATTTGCGCACAGCAAGCTCCCACACACAGCAGTGTGATAGAGACCCGGATAATCTGTTTTTGGGATGTTAAGCGAAGGTTAAGTTTTGGCCTGGGCACTGGTGATAACTCCCCCACTCTTCTTCGAAATAGTGCCGTGGGATCTTTTACATCCACCTGAGAGGGCAGACGGGGCGTGGGTTTAAAGTCTCATCTGAAAGACGGCACCTCTGACAGTGCAGTGCTCCCTCGGTACTGTACTGGAATGTAAGCCTAGATTTATGTGTTGCAAGTTCCTGGAGTGGGACTTGAACTCGCAACCTTTTGATTCAGTGCTACCCACTGAGCCACGGCTGATATATTCAAAGGAATATTTTCTTTCTTTGGCTTGGCATCCACTTTTGTCTGATTACACCTCTGTGAGTATAGCATCTTGGAATGTTTTTCGACAGTAATGGCACTATATAAATGTAAATCATTGTTGCTGACTTGCTGTCACAGAGGTCATAAGAAATTAAATTCAATAAATATGGCAATTTGAGGACTTGCACTAAAAAAAACCATGAAAGTTACCGGATTGTCATAAACACCAACTGGTTCACTAACGGGGGAGATGGGCGGCCGGGGTGGGAGTGTTCGGTGATGCTAAGGGTCTAACGCCTGTTTCAGGCTCGAGCTCTGCATGCCGATGTTTGGGCCTTTACCAATATGGCGGACACGCTTGCAACGAATGCGCGCTTCCTGCCCGCCATGTTGGAGGCTTCGGAGGCCTTCTTGCTCCTCAATTTCTCGGCCTACACGTTTGTACTCTGCAAAGTCGCAGAACCCTTTCTTTTATAAACCAATACCACAGTGAATTACAAAAAAGAATTGAGAAAGTATTAGTGTTTTTTGCGAATGATTTCTGGAGGGTAGGCGGCTGTTATTGGCGCAGTAATTAATTCTCTGGTTGGGAAGAGAAACTCTTCCTTCACAGTGACATGGAGCACGCCCCAGTGAATAATCCTTGACAAATGGCACTGCGGCACCTTCACAGCCCTGAGAATTCAAACTCTCCAAAAGAGCAGATTCCTAGGCTGAAGCAGGCAGTTTATCGATTTATCTTTATGCTTTTTAGAAGTTATCGACTCCTGATTTTAGGTCATTCTGCGACACAATCTGCTTGCAGAGAGAAGAAAGGCCCAGCCGCTGTCTAGAGCTCCCCCTGCTGCTGCAACCCAGACATGAACTGCAAGACCAAACGCCCATCCCATCATTCCAAAGTACAGCTTGCAGTTGCACCTACAGGTTTAACCAGAAAGTGTAGAACGTCGTGTTGGTTTTATCCAACGTGCTGACTTGACAGAATCCTACAACAACGTTTCTGCACTGCACTGGGATTCACTTCTAGAGGGGTAGAATTGAAAAGCAGAGGAGTTATATTAAACTTGAATCGAACCTTGGTTAGACCACACTTGGAGCATTGTGCAGTTCTGGTCTCCATATTATAAAAAGGATATAGAGGGTGCAAAAAAGATTTACAAGGATGAAACCAGAACTGAGAGATTATACCTATCAGGAAACACTGAACAGAATGGGGCTCTTTTCTCGAGAAAAGAGAAGGCCGATGGGTGACCTAAACGAGGTTTTTAAAATTATAAAGGGGTTTGATACTGGAGTAGGAGGGAAAATGTTTCCACTTGTGGGGGAGACCAGAACTCGGGGCCATAAATATAAGATCGTCACCAATCAATCCAAAAGGGAATTCAGGAGAATCTTCTTCACCAAGAGAGTGGTGAGAATGCGGAACTCGCTGCCACAGGGAGGGGTTGAGGTGAATAGCATTCGATACATTTAAAGGGAAGTTAGATAAACACATAAGGGAGAAAGGAATCACAGGATATGCTGATATGGGTTAGATGAAGAGGGGTGGGAGGAGGCTTGTATGGAGCATAAATACCGGCATGGATCAGTTGGGCCGAATGAGCTGTTGCTGTGCTGTAAATACTGTGTAATTACTATGTAATTCTATGCTGGGTAAATCAGTCCCAGTAATTTTTATATATGAGCACAATCAGATCCTTATCCTCTCCCTGGCAAAGGGTGCTGGCTCTTGTTGTGAAACAGTTCCACAAGTTATAGAATCATAGAATGATACAGCACAGAACGAGGCCATTCAGCCATCGTGCCTGTGCCGGCCCTTTGGTCGAGCTCTGCAGTTAGTCCCACTCTCCCGCTCTTTCCCCATAGCCCGGCACATTTTTCCCCTTCAAGTATTTCTTCAATTCCCTTTTTAAAGTTATGATCGAATCAGGCAGCGCATTCCCAATCACAACACCGCGTAAAAAATGTTTCCTCATGTTGTCTCTGGCTCTTTGGCGATCACCTTGAATCTGTGTCCTCTGGTAATTGACTCTTCAACCATTGGAAACAGTTTCTCCTTATTTACTCGATCAAAACCCTTCATCATTTTAAACACCTCTATCCATTCTCCTCTTAGGATGATAGGAACAGGAGGAGGCCATTCAGCCCCTCGAGCCTGTTCCGCCATTCAATGAGATCAGGGCTGATCTGCGACCTAACTCCATATACCCATCTTTGGCCCATATCCTTCAATACCTTTGGTTAACAGAAAGCTATCAATCTCAGATTTAAAATTTACAATTGATCTCGCATCAATTGCGGTTTGCGGAAGAGAGTTCCAAACTTCTCCCACCCTTTGTGTGTCAAAGTGTTTCCTAATTACATTCCAGACTCTGGCTTTAATTTTTGAATTATGCCCCCCAGCCCTAGACTCCCCAACCAGCGGAAATAATTTCTCTCTATCTGTTCCCCTTAATATCTTGAAAACTTTGATCAGATCACCACTTAATGTTCTAAATTCTAGGCAATACAACTCTAATTTATGTAATCCCTCCTCGTAACTTAACCCTTGAAGTCGAGTATCATTCTGGTAAACCTACGCTGCACTTCCTCCAAGGTAAATATATCCTTCCTAAGGTGTGGAGTTGAGGTAGAAGACAAGTGGAGTTGAGGTAGAAGATCAGCCATGATCTTACTGAATGGCGGAACAGGCTCGAGGGGCCGAATGGCCGACTCCTGCTCCTATTTCTTTGGTTCTTATGTTCTTAATTCGAGTAAATCTCTTCTGTACCATCTGCAAAGCTTTCACGTCCTTCCTAAAGTTTGTTGCCCAGAACTGGACACAATACTCCAGCTGGGTACAAACTTCCTGGCTGTTGCACTCTATGCCTCTATTTATAAAGCCCAGGACCCCATATGCTAAGCTACCCTGCCATCTTCAAAGGTTTGTGCACAAACACGCCCAGCTCTCTCTGTTCCTGCACCCCCTTTAAAATTGTACATTTAGCTTGTATTGTCTCTCCTTATTCATCCCACCAAAATGTATCACCTCACACTTTTCTGCATTGAATTTCATCTGCCAAGTGTCCACCCATTCCACCACACTGTCTATGTCCTCTTGAAGTCTATTACTAGCTTCCTCACTGTTCGTGTTATCTGCAAATTTCAAAATTGTCCCTTGTACATCCAAGTCCAATTCATTACTGTATATCAAAAAGGGCAGTGGTCCTAGAACTGAAACCTGGAGAACACCACTGTATACCTCCCTCCGGTCTAAAAAACAGTCATGCACCATAACCTTGTGTTTGAGTCAGTGAGATTACTTGTTGATGGAGAGACATCACTGTTGTGTACCTGTAAAGCATGCACTCCCATGTTCCACCACCAGGGAGCGCATCCCCTGAAGTCCCAAGGGATCCCAGCATCTCTTGGGAGCAGTGTATATAAGCCAGCCCCTAAGGCCTGTTCTTCACTCTGGAGTGTCTTAATAAAGACTGAGGTCACTGTTACTTTAACCTCCCGGTGTACAGTCTCATCTGTGTTAGGAACACAATAATCGCATTGTAGCCTGTTCCTATCCTCACTCACTACGGACACCACTTGACCTTCGATCAGGACTGGGAATCCTGGTCGATTTCCCCTTCCTGAGCCCTAAGGACCTACAGTCGGAATGTGCTTCCACCCCAGCTAAAGTCGGCTAACTAGGCACAGACTGGGAATCGAACCTGGAAGCAGCTGGTTATGTTGTGTCAGCCATAGCTCTGTGGGTAATACTCTCGCCTTTGAGGAAGCGCTGTCGGAGAGTCTATACTGAGGGAGTGCTGCACTGTTGGAGGGGCAATACTGAGGGAGTGCTGCACTGTCGGAGGGGCATTACTGAGGGAGTGCTGCACTGTTCGGGGAGGGGCAATACTGAGGGAGTGCTGCACTGTTCGGGGGGCAATACTGAGGGAGTGCTGTACTGTCGGAGGGGCATTACTGAGGGAGTGCTGCACTGTTCGGGGAGGGGCAATACTGAGGGAGTGCTGCACTGTCGGAAGGTCAGTACTGAGGGAGTGCTGCACTGTCGGAGGGGCAATACTGAGGGAGTGCTGCACTGTCGGAGGGGCATTACTGAGGGAGTGCTGCACTGTTCGGGGAGGGGCAATACTGAGGGAGTGCTGCACTGTTCGGGGGGCAATACTGAGGGAGTGCTGTACTGTCGGAGGGGCAATACTGAGGGAGCGCTGCACTGTCGGAAGGTCAGTACTGAGGGAGTGCTGCACTGTCGGAGGGGCAATACTGAGGGAGCACTGCACTGTCGGAGGGTCAGTACTGAGGGAGCGCTGCACTGTCGGAGGGTCAGTACTGAGGGAGCGCTGCACTGTCGGAGGGTCAGTACTGAGGGAGCGCTGCACTGTCGGAGGGGCAATACTGAGGGAGCGCTGCACTGTCAGAGGGTCAGTACTGAGGGAGCGCTGCACTGTCGGAGGGGCAGTACTGAGGGAGTGCTGCACTGTCGGAGGGGCAATACTGAGGGAGCGCTGCACTGTCGGAAGGTCAGTACTGAGGGAGCGCTGCACTGTCGGAGGGTCAGTGTTGAGGGAGCGCTGCACTGTCGGAGGGTCAGTACTGAGGGAGCGCTGCACTGTCGGAGGGTCAGTACTGAGGGAGCGCTGCACTGTCGGAGGGTCAGTGTTGAGGGAGCGCTGCACTGTCGGAGGGTCAGTACTGAGGGAGCGCTGCACTGTCGGAGGGTCAGTACTGAGGGAGCGCTGCACTGTTGGAGGGGCCATCTTCCAGATGAGATGTTAAACTGTGGCCCCATTTTCTTTCTCAGGTGGACGTAAAAGATCACATGGCACTATTTCAGGGGAGTTCTCCCCGGTGTCCTGGCCAATATTTATCCCTCAATCCACATCACAACAACAGATTTTCTGGACATGATCTCATTACTGTTTGTGGGAGCTAGCCGTGTGCAAATTGGCGGCTGTGTTCCCCACATTACAACAGTAACTACACTTTCAAAAGTACTTCATTGGCTGTAAAGTGTTTTGGGACGTACTGAGGTTTTGAAAGGCACTTTCTTTCTTTAAGAGATTATTCGTTTTCAATTTCAAGATATATTCTGTTACCAATCTGTTGTCCTGATCCCAACTACTCGTGTGGATATCAAACTGGAATGTAATACTGCAGTATTGCACGATATGTGAAGTAAGAGCGCAGTGAATGCAGCTATTATTGCAAATTAATTGTGTTTGATTTTCTTGTGAATGACTTTTAACTCCATCTGACTAATGGGGCCTGGCATTATATTCACTGCCCTCCGTACAGCTACATCACACCTGCAAGTTACGGTGTTTTTGCTTCTGACTCAGAGGAATAAAATTTGATGAAACAGCTGGGATTTTCTTGCTCATTCGCACTACAAGTTGTTGCTCTGTAGTCCAGGCTATGTTGCAAACAGACGGAAGCAATAACATGATGTACACAACGGAATCTTGGGCCGTAAGTGCTTCATCTGCGATTTTGTTTTTGATCTCAGCTCAGATTATACTCGTGGACTATTTTACTTGTGTTTTATTGCATTCCCTTTCATTCACTGACGTTACACTCCATCATTTGGAGTCCATTTTTAAAGAAGCAGTAGCAGGACATTTGGAAAAGCAAAATTCGGTCAGGCAGAGTCAGCATGGATTTATGAAGGGGAAGTCATGTTTGACAAATTTGCTGGAGTTCTTTGAGGATCTAACGAACAGGGTGGATAAAGGGGAACCAGTGGATGTGGTGTATTTGGATTTCCAGAAGGCATTTGATCAGGTGCCACACAAAAGGTTACTGCACAAGATAAAAGTTCACGGGGTTGGGGGTAATATATTAGCATGGATAGAGGATTGGCTAACTAACAGAAAACAGAGAGTCGGGATAAATGGTTCATTCTCGGGTTGGCAACCAGTAACTGGTGGGGTGCCGCAGGGATCAGTGCTGGGACCCCAACTATTTACAATCTATATTAATGACTTGGAAGAAGGGATCGAGTGTAACGTAGCCAAGTTTGCTGACGATACAAAGATAGGAGGAAAAGCAATGTGTGAGGAGGACACAAAAAATCTGCAAAAGGACATCGACAGGCTAAGTGAGTGGACAAAAATTTGGCAGATGGAGTATAATGTTGGAAAATGTGAGGTCATGCATTTTGGCAGAAAAAAAAATCAAAGAGCAAGTTATTATTTAAATGGAGAAAGATTGCAAAGTGCTGCAGTGCATCGGGACCTGGGGGTACTTGCGCATGAAACACAAAAGGATAGTATGCAGGTACAGCAAGTGATCAGGAAGGCCAATGGTATATTGGCCTTTATTGCAAAGAGGATGGAGTATAAAAGCAGGGAAGTCTTGCTACAGCTATACAGGGTATTGGTGAGGCCACAACTGGAATACTGCATGCAATTTTGGTTTCCATATTTATGAAAGGATATACTTGCTTTGGAGGCAGTTCAGAGAAGGTTCACTAGGTTGATTCCAAGGATGAGGGGGTTGACTTATGAGGAAAGTTTGAGTAGGTTGGGCCTCTACTCATTGGAATTCAGAAGAATGAGAGGTGATCTTATCGAAATGTATAAGATTATGAGGGGGCTTGACAAGGTGGATGCAGAGGGGATGTTTCCACTGATGGGGGAGACGAGAACTAGAGGGCATGATCTTAGAATAAGGGGCCGCCCATTTAAAACTGAGATGAGGAGAAATTTCTTCTCTCAGAGGGTTGTAAATCTGTGAAAATAGACAGTTTCTTAAACGATAAGGGGATAAGGGGTTATGGGGAGCGGGCAGGGAAGTGGAGCTGAGTCCATGATCAGATCAGCCATGATCTTATTGAATGGTGGAGCAGTCTCGAGGGGCTGTATGGCCTACTCCTGCTCCTATTGCTTATGTTCTTATGTTTTTATATCTTACACTTGAAGATTATTTCAGAATAAGCCAGTATGTGAACACTACATATTGGTGGAAATTTTAACTGGGCAATAATGAATTGGATGCTGATTATACGCTCAAATTGAAAGGAAAATTGGGCGGGTGTATAATAGGCGGGTGAATAACGGGCAGGTGTATAATGACCGGGGTGTATAACAGGCGGGCTGTATAATGGGAAGTGTGTAATGGGTGGGTTGTGTCATCATCATAGGCAGTCCCTCAGTATCGAGGAAGACTTGCTTCCACTCTTAACATGAGTTCTTAGATGGCTGTACAGTCCAATTCGAGAGCCACAGGTGGGGCAGATAGTCGTTGAGGGAAAGGGTGGGTGGGACTGGTTTGCCGCAGGCTCTTTCCGCTGCCTGCATTTGATTTCTGCACGCTCTCGGCGACGAGACTCGTGGTGCTCAGCGCCCTCCCGGATGCACTTCCTCCACTTAGGGCGGTCTTTGGCCAGGAACTCCCAGGTGTCAGTGGGGATGTTGCACTTTATCAGGGAGGCTTTGAGGGTGTCCTTGTAACATTTCTGCTGCCCACCTTTGGCTTGTTTGCCGTGAAGGCGTTCCAAGTAGAGCGCTTGCTTTGGGAGTCTTGTGTCTGGCATGCGGACATTGTGACCTGCCCAGCGGAGCTGATCAAGTGTGGTCAGTGCTTCAATGCTGGGGATATTGGCCTGGTCGAGGACGCTAATGTTGGTGTGTCTGTCCTCTCAGGGGATTTGTAGGATCTTGCGGAGACATCGTTGGTAATATTTCTCCAGCGACTTGAGGTGACTACTGTACATGGTCCATGCTTCTGAGCTATACAGGAGGGTGGGTATTACTACAGCCCTGTAGACCATGAGCTTGGTGGCAGTTTTGAGGGACTGGTCTTCAAACACTCTTTTCCTCAGGTGGCCGAAGGCTGCACTGGCGCACTGGAGGCGGTGTTGGATCTCGTTGTCAATGCCTGCTCTTGTTGATAGGAGGCTCCTGAGATATGGGAAGTGGTCCACGTTGTCCAGGGCTGCGCCATGGATCTTGATGACTGAGGGACAGTGCTATGTTGTAAGGACAGGATGATGAAGGACCTTTGTCTTACTGATGTTTAGCGTAAGGCCCATGCTTTCATATGCCTCAGTAAATACGTCAACTATATCCTGGAGTTCAGCTTCTGTATGCGCACAAACGCAGGCATCATCTGCGTACTGTAGCTCGACGACAGAGGTTGGTGTGGTCTTGGAGCTGGCCTGGAGATGACGAAGGTTGAACAGCTTTCCACTGGTTCTGTAGTTTGGTAGTTTATAACGGGCGGGGTGTGTAACGGGCGGGTGTATAATGGGCAGATGTGTAACAGGCTGGGTGTATAACGGACAGGGTGTATAACACGTTTGTGTATATAAAACAGGCAATGTGTATAACGGGCGGGTGTGTAACAGGTGGGGTGTATAATGGGTGGCTGTGTAACGGGGAGGATGTATAACGGGCGAGGTGTGTAATGGGCGAGTTGTGTAACGGGCGGGTGTATAACGAGCGGGTTGTATAATGGGCGGGTGTATAACGGGCATAGTGTATAACAGGCAGATGTATAATGGCTAGGTTGTATAACGGACGGCGTGTATAATGGCGGGTGTGTAACGGGCGGGGTGTGTAATGGGCGGGGTGTGTAACGGGCGTGTGTGTACCAGGCGGATTGTTTAATGGGCGGGTGTATAATGGGAGGGTGTATAATGGCCGGGGTGTATAATGGGAGGGGTGTTTCACGGGCAGGTGTATAACGGATGGTGTGTAAAACGGGTGGGATGTATAACGGGCGGGGTGTGTAACGGGCAGGTGTATAATGGGCGAGTATTTAATGGGCGGGGTATAACGGGTGGGTGTGTAATGGGCGGGGTGTGTAACGGGTTGGTGTATAACGGGCGGGGTGTGTAACGGGTGTGTGTACCGGGCGGGTTGTATAATGGGCGGGTGTATAATGGACAGGTGTGCAACAGGCGGGGTATAACGGGCGGCTGTGTAATGGGCGGGGTGCGTACTGGGCGGGTTATATAATGGTCGGATGTATAACGGACGGGGTGTATAACAGGCGGGGTGTGTAACGGGCAGGTGAATAATGGGCGAGTATGTAACGGGCGGGGTATAACGGGTGGGTGTGTAACGGGCGGCGTGTATAACAGGCGGATGTATAATGGCTGGGTTGTATAACGGGCAGGTGTCTAATGGACGAGTATGTAACGGGTGGGGTATAACGGGCGGGTGTGTAATGGGCGGGGTGTGTAACGGACGTGTGTGTACCAGGCGGATTGTATAATGGGTGGGTGTATAATAGGAGGGTGTATAATGGCTGGGGTGTATAACGGGCAGGTGTATAATGGGCGAGTATGTAACGGGTGGGGTATAACGGGCGGGTGTGTAATGGGTGGGGTGTGTAATGGGCGGATGTATAACGGGCGGAGTGCGTACTGGGCGGGTTATATAATGGACGGGTGAATAACGGACGGGGTGTATAACAGGTGGGGTGTGTAACGGGCAGGTGAATAATGGGCGGGTTATATAATGTCTGGGTATATAATGGGAGGGTGTATAACGCGCGGGTATAATTGGCGGGGTGTATAACGGGCGGGTGTATAATGGGCGGGTTATATAATGGCTGGGTATATAATGGGAGGGTGTATAACGGGCGGGGTGTGTAACGGGCAGGTGTATAACGGGCGGGGTATAATTGGCGGGGTGTATAATGGGCGTGTGTGTAACGGGCAGGGTATGTAACGGGTGGGTGTGTAATGGGCGGGTTATATAATAGCTGGGTGTATAACGGGCGGGGTGTGTAACGGGCAGATGTATAACAGACGGGGTATAATTGGCGGGGGGTATAATGGGCGTGTGTAATGGGCAGGTGTATAACAGTGGGTATGTAACGGGCAGGGTGTGTAATGGGTGAGTGTGTAACGGGTGGGTGTGTAATGGGCAGGGTTAAAATTAACTCCATTGTGAGCTAACACAACCCTATGAAACCCAGAGTGTGACTTACTGAAGGTATTTGAATTATACGCGGGTTTGGTTGGTCAGGCAGTGCCCAGTCTGATTTTCGGGTGGCAGAGGTTTGTGTTGATTCAATCCCAGTGTGAGGGAACGCCAATATTCTGTGTTGCAACAATGTCACAGAGGTATCTGAGCAAACTCCTTGAACACAATGCAAATCTCATACTATTGGTCAAAGCACATTTTTGAGAACAATTTATTCATGCTTGAGGTTAAGTAAACAGAATGTGCAAACACAATAAAATAATGTGATATGTGTTTCTTTAAGAGCTTCTGGATATCAGGCTGCCTTGAAATCACAGAGGGCTGAAGGTCAGTGTTTGAACCATGTCCCCCATTTAGTGCCATTCAACTGCAGCAAGGTTGTCCGTGAACATTGCGGTATCCTACGAGGATGTCCCAATGTTTATCGAGGTTCATTGGCTCCCTTTTCATCTCTCCTTTTCCCCATCTGTTGCCTCGGTCACATTCTTATCCTGCCTGCCAGCCTGCTCAAGCTTCTTGATGCCCTGCACGATGGGACTTGGCCCGTCACCCGATATTCTCAGTGAAAACACCGAGGTGCCAAGTCACTGGGGTAACAGGGGAATGAAACGAGGCCCAAAGCGAACGGATTTGTTCGAGAGGTTCACAATATAGATTGTGCTTTCTGAATACACAGCCATTTCTCTTTATTTACTTTTGCTCCTCTTTCCAATTCTCTCCTGAAGATTGCTCCTCAATCACCAACTTGCTGGCAATCATTTGTCCTCCAGAGCAGTTCTAATTTTACAGTGGTTGCCAAGCGACTATGCTTGCTGGAAACATATGGTGCTCGACAGGCCCCAGCCACATGGCCTCATCTGTGACACTTGAGGTCTTTTCCTCGTCCATTTTTCTCCCTGAATTTTTCCAAATTGGTCTTGGGTGACAGCGATGGTGTGGAGTGTAAAACGGGAGGCCCATTCACTAGCGCCAAGGACCAGTTTCACCCCCAGTCTGTTGTGATAGTGTTGGTTGAGGGGTGACTGGGTAACTGGAGAACTCCCATTCCTTGTTTAAAAAAGCACCGTGGGATCTTATAAAGGATCAGGCAGAATTTAACTTCTCACTCCTTTGGATTGGACTGAAGTCTCAGGTGAGGTTATACACTCATATTCGGGAGCGGGGCTTAAACCTGTAACTTTCTGACTCAGAGACCAGAGTGCTGCCATTGAGTAGACACCCTCAAAGCCTCCCTGATAAAGTGCAACATCACCACTGACACCTGGGAGTTCCTGGCCAAAGACCGTCCTAGGTGGAGAAAGTGCATCCGGGAGGGCGCTGAGCTCTTCGAATCTCAACGCCGAGAGCGTGACAAGGTCAAGCGCACGCAGCGGAAGGAGCATGTGGCAAACCAGTCCCAACCACCCCTTCCCTCGACGAATGTCTGTCCCACCTGTGACAGGGTCTGTGGCTCTCGTATTGGACTGTTCAGCCATCAAAGAACTCACTTCAGGAGTGGAAGCAAGTCTTCCTCGATTCCAAGGGACTGCGTATGATGATGATGATGATGGCTAGTTGCATTTCTGATTAGTAAACAAAAAATGAGAAAGAGGCACCTTTGTTGGGCCTGTGATCTCAATACTCATATTCGCACGTGGACTTTGACATGAATTTTAACAGTTTTATGTGTTTGTTGGTCAGGCAAAAGGTTGAGTGCTTTACCTCCTTGGTTACTGAATGATGGTAGATGTTTGTTAAGTAAATATACACATGTGAAGCACATTCACCTGTACCGTGTGAGGGGTTTCTACTAAAATTAGTGCGTGCGGATAATGCATTGTCCCCATAGTCTCACCTGGGGCGAGTCAATGATTCCTATTAAGCAACATTGACCTTATGTATCAATACATTGTACAGCTGCACAAGACTCACTAAGGATATACTTGCCTTAGAGGTGGTGCAATGAATATTCACTGGATTGATTCCTGGGATGACAGGGTGAGGAGAGATTGAGTAGATTGGGTTTATGCTCTCGGGAGTTTAGAAGAATAAGAGGTGATTTCATTGAAACATACAAGATTCTGAGAGGGATTGACAGGGTAGATGCTGTGAGGTTGTTTCTGATACGTCCTTACTACACAGTATAAATGCACACGAGGCCCATGCTTGAGAGAAGGTCAGTCTGTGACCTGTCCTTTATTCCTTAGCACTCAAGTGATGAAGGTGGGTGGAGCTTCCCCTTTTATACCTGAAGGTCCAGGTTAGGAGTGTCTCCCACCTAGTGGTCAGTGTTCTCACGGTGTACAACTTAGGGCAGATTATACATGGGTTACAATGCTGGTTGAATACATGACATCACCTCCCCCCCCAAAGTTTTATTGGGATCACAGGTTGACTCTCTCTGGTGGTTTACGCTCTCTTGTAGAGCGCCTGAGTTGGGGCTCCGGTTGTTGGGCGCTGGCCTGAGTGTCTGCTGTTTGCGGTGCCTCAGGCCTGTCCGGACTGCCCACAGTGACTGGGCTCTCCTCCCTTTGGTTCCGGTGTTCGGTCACCTGTGGTGGAATGAACTCTATATCGTGTTCTTCCTCTGCTTCTTCTATGGGGTTGCTGAACCTCCTTTTTGTTTGATCCACATGTTTGCGGCAGATTTGTCCATTGGTAAGTTTAATTACCAGAATCCTATTTCCCTCTTTGGCAACCACAGTGCCTGCGAGCCATTTGGGCCCTGCAGTGTAGTTGAGGACAAAAACAGGATCATTTACATCAATACATCGCCCCCTCGCATTCCTGTCATGGTAGTCATATTGTGACTGGCGCCTGCTCTCGACAATTTCTTTCATGGTGGGGTGTATAAGGGATAACCGGGTTTTGAGCGTCCTTTTCATTAGCAGCTCTGCGGGTGGAACCCCTGTGAGCGAGTGTGGTCGGGATCTATTGGCCAACAGGAGGCGTGATAAGCGGGTTTGTAGGGAACCCCCTTGGAATCTGAGCATCCCCTGTTTGATTATCTGCACTGCTCGTTCTGCCTGGCCGTTTGAGGCCGGCTTGAACGGTGCCGTTCTAACATGGTTAATTCCATTGCCTGCCATGAAGTCCTGGAATTCAGTGCTTGTGAAGCACTGTGAATTTTTGGAATTCTCTGCCCCAAAAAGTTGCGGTTGTTGAGTCGTTGAGTATATTCAAGGCTGATATAGACAGATTTTTGGGCTCCAGGGGAATCGAGGGATATTGGGATCAGGCGGGAAAGTGGAGTTGAGGTCAAAGATCATGATCTTATTGAATGGCGGAACAGGCTCGAGGAGCCATATGGCCGACTCCAGCTCCTAATTCTTATGTTCTTATGTTCTTAAGACCGCCTATTTCCACCTCCATAACATCGCCCAACTCTGCCTCTGCCTCAGCTCATCTGCTGCTGAAACCCTCAGCCATGCCCTTGTTACCTCTAGATTTGACTATTCCAGTGCGTACCTGGCTGACCTCCCATTTTCTACCCTCCGTAAACATGAGGTCATGCAAAACTCTGCTGTCCGCATCCTAACTCGCACTGACCTACATTGGCTCCCGGTTAAACAATGCTTTGATTTTAAAATTCTCATCCTTGTTTTTAAATCCCACCATGGCCTCGCTCCTTCCAATCTCTGTTATCTTCTCCAGTCCTGCAACCTTCCAAGATCTCTGCGTTACACCAGTACTGGCCTCTTGAGCATCCCCAATTATAATCACTCAACCATTGGTGGCCGTGCCTTCAGCTGTCTGGGCCCCAAGCTCTGGAACTCCCTCTCTAAACCTCTCCGCCTCTATTTCCTCCTTTTAAGACACTCATTAAAACTTACCTCTCACCTGCCCTAACATCTATTTATGTGGCTCAGTCTCAAATTTTGTTTGATATTCGCTCGAGTGAAGATGTTTTACTACATTAAAGACGCTATATAAATGCAAGTTGGAGTTGTTGCACTGGGAGAGTTGCTTCCTGTGTGGATCACTGGATTCGGTGTTTTATGTGAACAATGCTTTACAAGATTCATCAATTGACCACGTGTCACATACAAAGAGCAAAACACAGTCAATATTTTTGTTAACTTTTTATTTCGTTTAGAAAATAGTTGCCTGACTACATTACTGTTTTAGAGGCAGCCAAGGCAAAAATGTATATCCATCAATCTTGCCTACTTAAACCGTGTAAACTGCAGCAGTCACAGGAACCTGTTTTAGATGAGTATTCAGTAAAGTAACAAAATGTGTTAGTAATGGATGAGGGAAAAGGTTTTTGAGAAACCATCAGCTGTTAAAGAATGCACATTTCATACACTGAAGTTTATAGCCAAACCTCACTTCTAATACAATGTTTTCAAAGTGCCCCTGAGCACTGGTCAAACGGGCGCTCGAAACAGGTGACTTGAGGCCGCTTGTCCAAGCCCTCTACAGGTCATCGGTTTCAGCATTGAACTCCAGATCAACTCCAAGGTTAACCAAAGAATCTGTGCTCATTGGAGTCCAGCCCAGAGGGGTCCTGTTAAAGTTTGGCCGGCAACTGATATCTTGTTGGAACACGACCACGGGCTCAGGTTCTGGAAGAGCTGTATCAAATTCCGGGAGCTGAAAAGTCATCAGTTTGGCTGCCTTTTCAAACCCTCCATATGGCAGAGCAGTTCTGAAAAGGATTTTAAACACGTTAGATTTTAGATTATAATATTGGATGAGACAACCTCCTTTTCTTTCATCCTTTTTGCAAATATACCGTCATTCTCCCATCGAAATGTAAAAGACAACTCTCTATTCAAGGGCAATCAGTGAGGAAATAATTCCTGGTTGGGAATGCTGAGGGTGAGATGAGGAGGCTCGTGTGGAGCAGGAACCCGGCACGGAGCAGTCGGGCTGAGTGGCCTGTTTCTGAGCTGCACTTGATGTCATTCTGTGTAATGTTATTGACAGATGTTAAAAACTGCAATGAAAAGTAAATATTTAAAGAACCCAGTGTCCACAGCTTCTCAATATGATGTTATTTGTGAAACTTTTTATTGTTGTTTAATCTGAAATGCAGTTCAGATTTATTTGAATGTATTTTATTCTCCAGCAGTTCTTTAAGTGA
Source organism: Pristiophorus japonicus (assembly GCF_044704955.1). NCBI lineage: Eukaryota > Metazoa > Chordata > Chondrichthyes > Pristiophoridae > Pristiophorus > Pristiophorus japonicus. The sequence goes on along the minus strand of NC_091998.1, from coordinate 3,518,707 downwards.
GGCAGCTCTGGCTGGAAGAATGTAGGCAGGGATTGAAAAACTCAGCTGTGGTAGGTATCCAGTGACACGGCCGGATCAAGTCACTGAACAACATTCTAATTACAGACTAGTCAGCTCACGTCCAGTTGAGACTTTGGGGCGTATGGTGTTGACACTCCCACCATCTTTTGGGCAGTTAGACGCAAGACTGGCCCTTTGTGACTATTATTTTAGAAATTCAGTGAGAATGGTGATACACTGGTCACTCCGAGCCTGCATTCTTCAATCACAAGACAGCTCCCAGCCAGAGGTCCAAGCTGTCCCGGTCAGCCTGGCTCAATAACACAACAGCTGCTGTGGACTGTGTATCTCGGGCAGCTGCTCCAAAACCCACAAACAGCTAAAGTTGTGACATAAGTGATACATCCTTACTATACAGTATAAATGCACACGAGGCCCATGCTTGAGAGAAGGTCAGTCTGTGACCTGTCCTTTATTCCTTAGCACTCAAGTGATGAAGGTGGGTGGAGCTTCCCCTTTTATACCTGAAGGTCCAGGTTAGGAGTGTCTCCCACCTAGTGGTCATTGTTCTCACGGTGTACAACTTAGGTCAGTTTATACATGGGTTACAATGATAGTTGAATACATGACATCACCTCCCCCCCAAAGTCTTATTGGGATCACAGGTTGAGTCTCTCTGGTGGTTTACGCTCCCTTGTAGAGCGCCTGAGTTGGGGCTCCGGTTGTTGGGCGCTGGCCTGAGTGTCTGCTGTTTGCGGTGCCTCAGGCCTGTCCGGACTGCCCATAGCGACTGCTCTCTCCTCTACTTGGTTCCAGTGTTCGGTCACCTGTGGTGGAGTGAACTCTACATCGTGTTCTTCCTCTGCTTCTTCTCTGGGGTTGCTGAACCTCCTTTTTGTTTGATCCACGTGTTTGCGGCAGATTTGTCCATTGGTAAGTTTAACTACTAGAATCCTATTTCCCTCTTTAACAATCACAGTGCCTGCGAGCCATTTGGACCCTGCAGCGTAGTTGAGGACAAAAACAGGATCACTGACATCAATACATCGCGCCCTCGCATTCCTGTCATGGTAGTCATATTGTGGCTGGCGTCTGCTCTCGACAATTTCTTTCATGGTGGGGTGTATAAGGGATAGCCGGGTTTTGAGCGTCCTTTTCATTAGCAGCTCTACGGGTGGAACCCCTGTCAGCGAGTGTGGTCGGGATCTATTGGCCAACAGGAGGCGTGATAAGCGGGTTTGTAGGGAACCCCCTTGGATTCTGAGCATCCCCTGTTTGATTGTCTGCACTGCTCGTTCTGCCTGGCCATTTGAGGCCGGCTTGAACGGTGCCGTTCTGACATGGTTAATTCCATTGCCTGCCATGATGTCCTGGAATTCAGTGCTTGTGAAGCACGGGCCATTGTCGCTGACCAAGACGTCCGGTAGACCGTGGGTGGCAAACATTGCCCGTAGACTTTCTACCATGGCAAAGGCTGTGCTTGAATTTAAAATGACACACTCGATCTATTTGGAGTAGGCGTCTACTACAACCAAAAACATTTTTCCCATGAAAGGACCTGCATAGTTCACATGGATGCATGACCAAGGCTTGGCGGGCCATGGCCAGAGGCTAAGGGGGGCTTCCCTGGGCGCATTGCCCAGCTGGGCACATGTGTTGCACCTGCGAACACAAAGTTCCAGGTCTGCATCTATCCCTGGCCACCAAACGTGTGACCTGGCAATTGCCTTCATCATGACAATGCCCGGGTGCTCATTGTGGAGTTCTCTGATGAACACCTCTCTGCCCATCTGGGGCATGACTACTCGGTTTCCCCACAGAAGGCAATCGGCCTGAATCGAGAGTTCATCCCTGCGCCTGTGAAATCTTTTAAATTACTCAGGGCATGCCCTGTACGTGGCTGCCCAGTCCCCATTCAGGACACATTTCTTGACTAGAGACAATCGCAGGTCTCTATTTGTCCAGACTTTAATCTGACGGGCTGTCACGGGTGAGCCTTCGCTTCCGAAAGCTTCAACAGCCATGAGCATCTCAGCAGCATGCTCGGTAGCCCCCTCAGTGGTGGCTAGTGGGAGCCTGCTGAGTGCATCAGCACAGTTTTCGGTGCCCGGTCTGTGCAGAATTGTATAGTCATAGGCGGCTGACGTGAGTGCCCACCTCTGTATGTGGGCCAATGCGTTTTCATTTATGGCCGTGTTGTCGGCCAAAAGGGACGTTAGGGGTTTGTGATCTGTCTCCAGCTCAAATTTCCTGCCAAACAGGTACTGGTGCATTTTCTTTACCGCATATACACATGCGAGCGCCTCCTTTTCTACCATCCCGTAACCCCTTTCTGCCTGGGACAGACTCCTGGAGGCATAAGCTGCCGGCTGTAACTGACCCTTGACATTGACATGCTGCAACACACACCCGACACCATAGGACGACGCATCGCACGTTAACACAAGTTTCTTACATGGGTCGTATAGTTTTAACAGAATGTTGGAACATAACAAATTGCGTGCTCTATTAAATGCCCTTTCCTGGCTGTCCCCCCAGACCCATTCGCGATCTTTGCGTAGAAGCACGTGTAGCGGCTCTAGCAGCGTGCTCAATTTGGGAAGAAAATAGTTCAGGAGCCCCAGGAGCGTCGTGTTACGGGGTCTGGGTGCTCTCTGGATGGCTTCCGTCTTGGACGCAGTAGGGCTGATCCCGTCTGCTGCTACCCTCATCTCCAGGAATTCTACCTCTGGAGCTAGGAAGACGCACTTCGCCTTTTTCAGTCGCAGCCCTACCCGGTCCAGTCTGCGTAGCACCTCCTCCAGGTTGTGGAGGTATTCTTCAGTATCGTAACCAGTGATGAGGATTTCGTCCTGAAAAACCACCGTCCCTGGAATCGACTTGAGGAGGCTTTCCATATTTCGTTGGAAGATCGCGCCGAGCGAATCCAGAACGGAGATCTGTTGTACTCAAACAACCCCTTGTGTGTCGTGATGGTGGTCAGCTTCTTCGACTCACTCGCCAGCTCCTGGGTCATGTAAGCTGAGGTCAGGTCCAATTTTGAAAAAAGTTTGCCACCGGATAGCGTCGCAAAGAGGTCCTCCGCTCTCGGTAGCGGGTACTGGTCTTGGAGTGACACCCGATTGATGGTGGCCTTGTAATCGCCACATATCCTGACCGACCCATCCGCCTTGAGCACCGGCACGATCGGGCTCGCCCAGTCACTGAATTCGACTGGCGAGATGATGCCTTCCCTCAGCAGGCAGTCCAATTCGCCTTCTATCTTTTCTTGCATCACGTACGGCACCGCTCTGGCCTGGCGTCCGGGTTTATGTGAATCACTACCTTGGCCCCCATGAAAGTGCCGATGCCAGGTTGAAATAATTAGTCAAATTTGTCCAGGACCTGTGAGTATGATACTCGCTCCACAGAGGAAATTGCATTGACATCGCCCCATTTCCAGTTCATGACAGCAAGCCAACTCCTCCCCAGTAGTGCAGGACCGTCCCCTGGGACAATCCAGAGTGGCAGTCTGTTCTCCGAATCTTTGTGGGTCACGACTACCGTGGCGCTGCCTAGCACCGGAATGATCTGCTTTGTGTAAGTTCATAGCCATGCGTCAATCAGCAATAATTTTGGCCTCCTGGCCTTGGACGCCCACAACTTTTCGAACTGTTTGATACCCATCAGGGACTGGCTAGCCCCCGTGTCTAGCTCCATTGATACTGGGATGCCATTGAGGAGCACTTTCATCATTATCGGTGGCGTCCTGGTGAACTGTATACGTGCTCCACATGAACTCGCTGAACTTCAGCTTCCAGCGATTTCCCCCAGCGTTCATTTCTGCAATTTCTGCAGGTATTTTGCTCATCTCTGCAAACTCCGGCTGAGTGTGTGCCTCCATGCCTCCAACATGAGCTGCTGTTTGAAACAAAAGGTCCCTTGCCAGTCGATCGACCCCGACTGCCCCTGTGACTGTCCTTAAATGCGAAATCGAGAATGGAAGGAGGGATCGAAAAACCACCCGCTGGTCTGATGATTTGTTTATCGATTGAACTCTTTGCTCTTCGCATTTTGTTCACATGAAAGACTTGACCCTGAGGTACCATTACATGGCCAGCACTTGCCATCCAGTACTTTTCCTCACTGAGTTACTGACAGTCACTGCAGGCTACTTGAATGTGGAGGACGTTTAATGGAGCCGAAACCTCTTCTCAATTAACATCCAAACAAACTCTAATCCCCAGCGGCTTCACGATATGATGAGCTGAGTCAGCATAGATGGAGCGACATAGCCTGAGCCTTTGCTGGCCTGATGTTATGCCTCAACTATTGGTCCTGCACCTTCGTTTCTCAATTAAAACAAATAACGATACATTCACGGCAATATCCCAGCAATATTCCGGTTAAGCATCACCTCGGTTTCAAAATTCTCATCCTTATTTTTAAATCCCTCCGTGACCTCGCCCCTTCCTTTCTCTGTAATCTCCTCCAGCCCGACAAACCCCCGAGATGTCTGCACTCCTCTATTCTGCCCTCTTGAACATCCCTGATTATAATCGCTCAACCACTGGTGGCCGTGCCTTCTGTTGCCTGGGCCCCAAGCTCTAGAACTCCCTCCCTAAACCTCTCCGCCTCTCTACCTCTCTTTCCTCCTTAAAACATACCTCTTTGACCAAGCTTTTGGTCACGCACCAATTTCTACTTATGCAGCTCTGTGTCATATTTTTATTTCATAAAATGCCTTGAGAAGTTTCACTATGTTGTAGGTCCGATATAAATATAACTTTTTGTTGTTGACGTTGGAACACTTACCCTCGAATGGGACTACTTTGTATTTTTATACATGAATAAGTGAGAAATAAAGATGCTAAGAGAAGGATGAACCATCGCTGGCTAACTAAAGAAGTAAAGCCTGGTATCAAATTGAAAACAAAGGCATACAGGGAAATTTTTAGAAACCAGTAAAAAAACGACTGAAAAAATGATAAAGACAGAGAAGATAGCATATGAGAGTAAACTAGCAAGAAATATAAAAACAGACAGTAAGAGCTTCTCCAGGTATATAAAAAGGAAATGAGTAACTAAAGTAAACATTGGTCCTTTAGAGGATGAGACTGGAGAATTAATAATGGGAAACAGGGAAATGGCAGAGACTTTGAACAAATATTTTGTATCAGTCTTCACGGTAGACGACACTAAAAACACCCAATAATTGATGATTAAGGAGCTATTGCGGTGGGGCGGGGGACAGGGGAGGGGGGAGACTTAAAACAATCACGACCAGTAGAGATAAAGTACTAGGCAAACTCATGGGACTGAAGGTGGACAAGTCCCCTGGACCTGATGGCTTACATCCTTGGGTCTTAAAAGAAATGCCTGCAGAGATAGTGGATGCATTGGTTGTAATCTACCAAAATTCCCTGAATTCTGGAGAGGTCCCAGCAGACTAGAAAACCGCAAATGTAATACCCCTATTTAAGAAAGAAGGGAGACAGAAAGCAGGAAACTATAGACCAGTTAGCCTAACATCTGTCGTTGGGAAAATGCTAGAGTCCATCATTAAGGAAGTAGTAGCAGGACATTTAGAAAATCATAATGCAGTCAAGCAGAGTCAGCATGGTTTTATGAAAGGGAAATCATGTTTGACAAATTTACATAGAAACATAGAAACATAGTAAATAGGTGCAGGAGTAGGCCATTCGGCCCTTCGAGCCTGCACCGCCATTCAATAAGATCATGGCTGATCATTCAACCTCAGTACCCCTTTCCTGCTTTCTCTCCATACCCCTTGATCCCTTTAGCCGTAAGGGCCATATCTAACTCCCTTTTGAATATATCTAACAAACTGGCTTCAACAACTTTCTGCGGTCGAGAATTCCACAGGTTCACCACTCTACGAGTGAAGAAGTTTCTCCTCATCTCAGTCCTAAATGGCTTACCCTTTATTCTTAGACTGTGTCCCCTGGTTCTGGAACTCCCCAGCAATGGGAACATCCTTCCTGCCTCTAACCTGTCCAATCCCGTCAGAATTTTATATGTTTCTATGAGATCCCCTCTCATTCTTCTAAACTCTAGTGGATACAAGCCCAGTTGATCCAGTCTCTCCTCATATGTCAGTCCTGCCATCCCGGGAATCAGTCTGGTGAACCTTCGCTGTACTCCCTCAATAGCAAGAACGTCCTTCCTCAGATTAGGAGACCAAAACTGTACACAATATTCCAGGTGTGGCCTCACCAAGGCTCTGTACAAGTGCAGTAAGACTTCCCTGCTCCTATACTCAAATCCTCTAGCTCTGAAGGCCAACATGCCATTTGCCACCTTCACCGCCTGCTGTACCTGTATGCCAGCTTTCAATGACTGATGTACCATGACACCCAGGTCTTGTTGCATCTCCCCTTTTCCTAATCTGTCACCATTCAGATAATATTCTGTCTTCCTGTTTTTGCCCCCAAATTGTATAACCTCACATTTATCCACATTATACTGCATCTGCCATGCATTTGTCCACTCACCTAACCTGTCCAAGTCACCCTGCAGCCTCTTAGCATCCTCCTCACAGCTCACACCGCCACCCAGCTTAGTGTCATCCGCAAACTTGGAGATATTACACTCAATTCCTTCATCTAAAATTTGCTGCCGTTCTTTGAGGATGTAACGAGTAGAGTGGATAAAGAAGAACTAGTTGATGTTGTATATTTGGATTTCTAGAAAGGATTCGATAAAGTGCCACACAAAAGGTTACTGCACAAGATAAGAGCTCATGGGGTTGGGGGGTAATATATTTGTGTGGATAGACAATTGGCTAACTAACAGAAAACAGAGAGTCAGGATAAATGGGTCATTTTCAGGTTGGCAAACTGTAACTAGTGGGGTGCCATAGGGATCAGTGCTGGGGCCTCAAGTATTTACAATTTATATTAATGACTTGGATAAAGGGACCGAGTGTAACGTAGCCAAAGTTGCTGATGATTCAAAGATTGGTGGTGAGGAGGACACAAAGAATCTACAAAGGGATATAGATAGGCTCAGCGAGTGGGCAAAATATTGGCAGGTGGACTATATGTGGGAAAATGTGAGGTTATCCACTTTGGTAGGAAAAATAAAAAAGCAAATTATTGTGTAAATGGGAAGCGATTACAAAATGCTGTAGTGCAGAGGGAGCTGGGGGTTCTCGTACATGAAATGCAAAAAGTTAGCATGCAGATACAGCAAGTAATCAGGAAGGCAAATGGAATGCTGGCCTTTATTGCAAGGGGAATAAAGTATAAATGTAGGGAAGTCCTGCTACAACTGTACAGGGCATTGGTAAGACCACACCTAGAGTACTATGCACAGTTTTGGTCTCCTTATTAAAGGAAGGATATACTTGCATTGGAGGCAGTTCAGAGAAAGTTCACGAGGTTGATTCCTGAGATGAAGGGATTGTCATATGACGAAAGGTTGAGCAGGTTGGACCTATACTCCTTGGAGTTTATAAGAACGAGAGGTGATCTTATTGAAACATATAAGATTCTAAGGGGGCTTGACAGGGTAGATGCAGAGAGGATGTTTCCCCTCATGGGAGAATCTAGAACTAGGGGGCATAGTTTCAGAATAAGGGGTCGCCCATTTAAAACATAAATGAGGAGGGATTTCTTTTCTCAAAGGGTCGTGAATCTTTGGAATTCTCTATCTCAGAGAGCTGTGAAGGCTGGGTCTTTGAATATCTTTAAGGTGGAGATAGACAGATTTTTGTATCATAAGGGAGTCAAGGGTTATGGGGAGCGGGCAGGGAAGTGGAGTTGTGGCCAAGATCAGATCAGCCATGATCTTATTGAATGGTGGTGCAGGCTCAAGGAGCCAAATGGCCTTCTCCTGCTCCTATTTATTCTGTTCTTAAAGGGACTGGTGCCCTTCAACAAGCTTATGGCCTACAACTCTTCAAATGGGATATTTAGCTTTCCTCGACAATATTTCTCACAGCTAACTTAATGATTGAGTAAAATGTGCTTCCTACGCATCTCACCAACAATTGCCACTGGAGAAAGCCAAGCACTTGGGTGATCTTGATGAACTAAATCCAAGATAAACGTGCAGCTCCTAGGTCATCATTACCATCCCACTATGAACGTGTGCTCTTGGGCGTGTTTATCAAAAACATTTTTATGTTTATTTTTCAATTCAATGTTTCTCTTTGTCCTACAGCAGCTTCTGAAAGCTGGAACGATGAGGCCTTGCTGTGTGAGGGGACCAAGTATTTATCGTGGGTTTTACTATGGCTGTCAGCATTGGTCTGGGCCCCTCATTCTCACTTTTGCTGATCTAGCATTTGCTGGAGATAAGAAACAGGCAAAGCTTCAAATGTCTTTTATTGGGAACATTTCAGTCTCCTGGGATATTCCTGCCAGTCTATAATTTTTAGTCAATTCTTCTTGCGGAGTGCGTCAGTGTTGTGTGATGGGACAGACGCCCATTCTGCAAGTAAAATTAACTAAAAAATATAAACTGGCAGGTACGTGAGGCATTTCCCTTCTAGTTCTTTTGCCAATTATTTTAAATCTGTGACATCTGGTTACTGACCCACTTGCCAGAAGGAATAGTTTCTCCCAACTTGCTCCATCAAAATAAGGTCTCCCCTTAGCCTTCACTGCTGTAAGGAGAACAATCCTAGCTTCTCCAATCTCCACATAACTAAAGTCCCTCATCCCTGGTGATATCCTCGTAAACCTCCTCTGTACCCTCTCCAGGGCCTTGACATCCTTCCTAAACTGCGGTGCCCAGAATTGGACACAATAGCCCAGCTAGGGCCGAACCAGAGATTTGTAAAGGGTTGAGCATAACTTCCTTGTTTTTGTATTCAATGCCCCTATTTACAAAGCCAGGTATCCCTTACGCTTTCTTAAACGCATTCTCAATTTGCCCTGCCACCTTCAAAGATTTATGAATATGAACCCCAGGTTGTTCTGCTGTTGCATCCCCTCAAAACAGTACCATTTAAATTATACTGCCTCTCCGTGTTGTTTCTCCCAAAGTGCACTCTTCACACTTATCCGGATTAAATTGCATCTGCCATGTGTATGCCCATGTACTCCTGAAGTCTGTTCATATCCTGCTCATTATTTACTATGTTGCCAAAGTTCCAAATTGCACTCTCGATACCCAAGTCCAGGTCATTTATATATAACAAGAAAAGCAATGGTCCTAATACTGACCCCTGGGGGACCGCACTGCATACTTCCAACAAGTCAGAAACACATCCGTTCACCATGACACTCTGCCTCCTGTTCCTTAGCTAACTTTGTAGCCAAGTTACTACTGTCTCTTTAATACCATTCTATTTTCTGAATAAATTTGTCATGAGGTACTTTATCAAATGCCTTTTCTACTGCACCACAACATTAACCCTCTCTGTTACTTCATCATTCTCTGTAGAAAAATGACCAAACGTTTATCTGGGATTTCTCTCACTCATGCTTATCGCACGTTCTAAATCTTCCACTTTTGTTCACTCATTCTCCTCCTTCTGATGGAGGTGAAGACCACGATCGGTGCTTGTGCATTGCTCGATAACGTGCTGCAAGTAGGCTGAGCTAGGCTCTGTCTTTTTTGATCTCCTCCCTTCCCTGTTGTGTGCCCCAGGCAACAAGCTAATCTTGAAGGAATTCCCTAATTTCTGTAAGCAACTCCATTTTGGAGCCTGGAAAAGTTCTGATGGAACTCGGGAAGATCCGAGTGATTCAAACCCAGAATCTGAGAGAGAAGAAAATGCTTCATTGTTTCCCCTAACAGCACCAGATGATTATTTTATGTTAAATTATGTTTATTTTCAGTAGCCCGATGAACCATTCAGTAACAGTCTGAGTTGACTAATTCTATTTGCCTCGTGTCACCTATTTACTGGTCTGCTCTAGTACGCTGCCAATCACTTCGATTGTTTCCTTCGTACAGAAACGTTAGACTTCATGTCCAACAATTTTAACCTTCTTTAACTTGTGCTTCTCGAGAGCTGGATGCTGAAAATTTGAACATGGTTGATCGTTTATACGAGAATTTCATCTAAACTTGACTCCTCCAGGACAGTTTATTCCAACCATGCACGATAGGCTGATAAACCGCAGATTGCCGCAGTTTACGGTGGGTTTGACTGGTACTTGAAAATGATATGGTACTTCCATGAAAATCAAGGACCAAGGGACTTTATAAAACCGCTTGTGTGGAATTATTGCGCAGTGGGGGTTATTTTTACCTTCGCTCCTGGGGGCAATACTCTGTCAGAGTGGATCACTCGCCTGATGTCCAACCCGCCCCGTTTCCATTCCATTGATTTCAAATATATCGGCCGTTCCTTCATCGTCGCTAGGTCACAATCCTGGGACTCCCTCCCAAACAGCTCTGTGGGAGCACCTTCACCACACGGACTGCAGCGGTTCAAGAAGGGGGCTCACTACCACCTTCTCAAGGGGCAACTAGGGATAGGCAATAAATGCCGGCCTTGCCAGTGACGCCCACATCCAGTGAATAAAGGTCTATAATCAGCAGGTGATCCAACCGACTGATAATCGACCAGGGGCTGTGGAATTCTAACTCATTCCGATAACTTGGCGACAGGAGCCTCACCTGTTGAAAGACTTGTATAAACGCAGTTTGGCTGCAGCACCGGGAGATTCCATGTGTAAAATCATGCTTGACTTCAGTTCAGCATCGTCTCCCATGGCACGTTCCCAGGGTGACATGTAGGTTTTAATGATTGATGTGTGCTTTTTCCCAGCTCCACCAGCTCCCATCCCACCATCAGCTCCACCTGGGAACAAGCAAATAGCAAAACAAGAATTGAGAGGCTGAACAGTGCTGGGTTTTAATGTGAAGACATTTTTTCATTGCAACTCATTTAGCTCTGATCACAGGAGAACAGCGACAGGAGGTTTAACGGTATTGATTTGTGGGTTTACACAGACACACAGTACAATCACTTTACCCCTTTCTGCACATTCAGGGAAATTTTATTTTCCATATTAGCATATTTGCTCTCCTTATCTGATGAAGGATATACTTGCCTTAAAGGCGATGCAATGAAAGTTCACTACACTGATTTCTGGGACAAGAGGGTTGTCCTATGAGGAGAGATTGAGTAGTTTGGGCCTATACTCTCTGGAGTTTCGAAGAATGATGATGGTCAATATTGTCATGTGTTCAACCAGCATTGTAACCCATGTATAAACTGACCTAAGTTGTACACCGTGAGAACACTGACCACGAGGTGGGAGACACTCCTAACCTGGACCTTCAGGTATAAAAGGGGAAGCTCCACCCACCTTCATCACTTGAGTGCTAAGGAATAAAGGACAGGTCACAGACTGACCTTCTCTCAAGCATGGGCCTCGTGTGCATTTATACTGTGTAGTAAGGACGTATCAATGGCGACAAGAAACTGGGATTTAAACCACGCGAGCATGGCCACTAGCAGAACAGACGAGAGGTATTGTGTTAAGGAATGGTTGGGACAGAGATTCAACATTGTTAAAGCAGCACACAGTTCTCCAGACAGACAAGGGCAGTCAGGCATGCCCCAACATGTAGTCGAACCCAGAGGGGGAGTTCGACAGAGAAAATGGCAAGCTGAACAGCGATTCACGCCATTGCAAGGGACAATGCGGCCAATAATGGGGTCATCAACACCTGTTAATGGTGCACTCAAGGACAATAACAGGGGCAGTCAGGGACGATCGACTGGCAAGGGACCTTTTGTTTCAAACCGCAACTCATGCTGGAGGCGTGGAGGCATACATTCAGCCGGAGTTTGCAGAGATGAGCAAAATACCTGCAGAAATTGCAGAAATGGACACTGGGGGAAATCGCTGGAAGCTGAAGTTCAGCGAGTTCATGTGGAACACGTATACAGTTCATACACCAGGACGCCACCGATAATGATGAAAGTGTTCCTCAATGGCATCCCAGTATCAATGGAGTTAGACACGGGTGCTAGCCAGTCCCTGATGGGTATCAAACAGTTTGAAAAGTTGTGGGCATCCAAGGCCAGGAGGCCAAAATTATCGCCGATTGACGCACAGCTACGGACTTACACAAAGCAGATCATTCCGGTGCTAGGCAGCGCCACGGTAGTCATGACCCACAAAGATTCGGAGAACAGGTTGCCACTCTGGATTGTCCCAGGGGATGGTCCCGCACTACTGGGGAGGAGTTGGCTTGCTGTCATGAACTGGAAATGGGGCGATGTCAATGCAATTTCCTCTGTGGAGCGAGTATCATGCTCACAGATCCTGGACAAATTTGACTCATTATTTCAACCCGGCATTGGCATTTCATGGGGGCCAAGGTAGTGATTCACATACACCCGGACGCCAGACCAGTACACCACAAGGCCAGAGAGGTGCCGTACGTGATGCGGGAAAAGATAGAAGGCGAATTGGACCGCCTGCTGAGGGAAGGCATCATCTCGCCAGTCGAATTCAGTGACTGGGCGAGCCCGATTGTGCCGGTGCTCAAGGCGGATGGGTCGCTCAGGATATGTGGTGATTACAAGGCCACCATCAATCGGGTGTCACTCCAAGACCAGTACCCGCTACCAAGAGCGAAGGACCTCTTTGCGACGCTATCCGGTGGCAAACATTTTTCAAAATTGGACCTGACCTCAGCTTACATGATCCAGGAGCTGGCGAGTGAGTCGAAGAAGCTGACCACCATCACGACACACAAGGGGTTGTTTGAGTACAACAGATGTCCGTTCGGGATTCGCTCGGCCGCCGCGATCTTCCAACGAAATATGGAAAGCCTCCTCAAGTCGATTCCAGGGATGGTGGTTTTTCAGGACGACATCCTCGTTACGGGTTACGATACTGAAGAACACCTCCACAACCTGGAGGAGGTGCTACGCAGACTGGACCGGGTAGGTCTGCGACTGAAAAAGGCGAAGTGCGTCTTCCTAGCTCCAGAGGTAGAATTCCTGGGGATGAGGGTAGCAGCAGACGGGATCAGTCCTACTGCATCCAAGACGGAAGCGATCCAGAGAGCACCCAGACCCCGTAACATGACGGAGCTGCGTTCGTTCCTGGGGCTCCTGAACTATTTTGGTAACTTTCTTCCCAAATTGAGCACGCTGCTAGAGCCGCTACACATGCTCCTACGCAAAGGTCGCGAATGGGTCTGGGGGGACAGCCAGGAAAGGGCTTTTAATAGAGCACGCAATTTGTTATGTTCCAACAATCTGTTAACGCTATACGACCCATGTAAGAAACTTGTGTTAACGTGCGATGCGTCGTCCTATGGTGTCGGGTGTGTGTTGCAGCATGTCAATGCCAAGGGTCAGTTACAGCCGGTAGCTTATGCCTCCAGGAGTCTGTTCCAGGCAGAAAGGGGCTACGGGATGGTAGAAAAGGAGGCGCTCGCATGTGTATATGCGGTAAAGAAAATGCACCAGTACCTGTTTGGCAGGAAATTTGAGCTGGAGACAGATCACAAACCCCTAACGTCCCTTTTGGCCGACAACAAGGCCATAAATGCAAACGCATCGGCCCGCATACAGAGGTGGCCACTCACGTTAGCTGCCTATGACTACACAATTCGGCACAGACCGGGCACCGAAAATTGCGCCGATGCACTCAGCAGGCTCCCACTAGCCACCACTGAGGGGGCTACCGAGCATGGTGCTGAGATGGTCATGGCTGTTGAAGCATTCGGAAGCGAAGGCTCACCCGTGACAGCCCGTCAGATTAAAGTCTGGACAAATAGAGACCCGCTATTGTCTCTAGTCAAGAAATGTGTCCTGAATGGGGACTGGGCAGCCACGTACAGGGCATGCCCTGAGGAATTTAAACCATTTCACAGGCGCAAGGATGAACTCTCGATTCAGGCCGATTGCCTACTGTGGGGAAACTGCGTAGTCATGCCCCAGATGGGCAGAGAGGTGTTCATCAGAGAACTCCACAATGGGCACCCGGGCATTGTCACGATGAAGGCAATTGCCAGGTCACACGTTTGGTGGCCAGGGATAGACGCAGATCTGGAACTTTGTGTTCGCAGATGCAACACGTGTGCCCAGCTGGGCCATGCGCCCAGGGAAGCCCCCCTTAGCCCCTGGCCATGGCCCGCCAAGCCTTGGTCACGCATCCATGTGGACTACGCAGGTCCTTTCATGGGGAAAATGTTTTTGGTTGTCGTAGACGCCTACTCCAAATGGATCGAGTGTGACATTTTAAATTCAAGCACATCCTCTGCCACGGTAGAAAGTCTATGGGCAATGTTCGCCGCCCACGGTGTACCGGACATCTTGGTCAGCGACAATGGCCAGTGCTCCAGGACTTCATGGCAGGCAATGGAATTAACCATGTTAGAACGGCACCGTTCAAGCCGGCCTCAAACGGCCAGGCAGAACGAGCTAGCAGATAATCAAACAGGGGATGCTCAGATTCCAAGGGGGTTCCCTACAAACCCGCTTATCACGCCTCCTGTTGGCCTATAGATCCCGACCACACTCGCTCACAGGGGTTCCACCCGTAGAGCTACTAATGAAAAGGACGCTCAAAACCCGATTATCCCTTATACACCCCACCATGAAAGAAATTGTCGAGAGCAGGCGCCAGTCACAATATCACTACCATGACAGGAATGTGAGGGCGCGATGTATTGATGTAAATGATCCTGTTTTTGACCTCAACTACACTGCAGGGCCCAAATGGCTCGCAGGCACTGTGGTTGCCAAAGAGGGAAATAGGATTCTGGTAGTTAAACTTACCAATGGACAAATCTGCCGCAAACATGTGGATCAAACAAAAAGGAGGTTCAGCAACCCCATAGAAGAAGCAGAGGAAGAACACGATACAGAGTTCATTCCACCACAGGTGACCGAACACCGGAACCAAAGGGAGGAGAGCCCAGTCACTGTGGGCAGTCCGGACAGGCCTGAGGCACCGCAAACAGCAGACACTCAGGCCAGTGCCCAACAACCGGAGCCCCAACTCAGGCGATCTACAAGAGAGCGTAAACCACCAGAGATACTCAACCTGTGATCCCAATAAGACTTTGGGGGGGGAGGTGATGTCATGTATTCAACCAGCATTGTAACCCATGTATAAACTGACCTAAGTTGTACACTGTGAGAACACTGACCACTAGGTGGGAGACACTCCTAACCTGGACCTTCAGGTATAAAAGGGGAAGCTCCACCCACCTTCATCACTTGAGTGCTAAGGAATAAAGGACAGATCACAGACTGACGTGCTCTCAAGAATGGGCCTCGTGTGCATTTATACTGTATAGTAAGGACGTATCAAATATCATAGGCAGTCCCTCGGAATCGAGGAGGACTTGCTTCCATTCCCAAAGTGAGTTCTTTGATGGCTGAACAGTCCGATACGAGAGCCACAGACCCTGTTACAGGTGGGACCGACATTCGTTGGGGGATGGGGTCGGTGGGGCTGGTTTGCCGCGCACTCCTTCCGCTGCCTGCGCTTGGCCTCTTCACGCTCCTTGCGTTGAGACTCGAAGAGCTCACCGCCCTCCCGGATGGACTTTCTCCACCTCGGGCGGTCTGCGGCCAGGGTCTCCCGGGTGTCAGTGGTGATGTCGCACTTTACCAGGGAGGCTTTGAGGGTTTCCTTATAACGTTTCCGCTGTCCTCCTTTGGCTCGTTTACCATGAAGGAGCTCCGCATAAAACATTTGCTTCGGGAGTCTCGAATCTGGCATGCGTACTATGTGGCTTGCCCAGCGAAACTGATCGAGTGTGGTCAGTGCTTCAATACTGGGGATGTTAGCCTGGTCGAGGACACTGATGTTGGTGTCCCAGGGGATTTGCAGGATCTTGCAGAGACAGCATTGGTGATATATCTCCAGCAACTTGAGGTGCCTTCTATACATCGTCCATGCCTCTGATCCATACAGGAGGGCGGGTATTACTACAGCCCTGTAGAATGAGAAGTGATCTCATTGAACCATACAAGATTCTGAAGGGTAAATGCTTCGAGATTGTTTCCCTTGGCTGGAGAGTCTAGAACTCGGGGTCACAGTCTCAGGATAAGGGATCTATCTTTTAGAACTGAGATGAGGAAACATTTTTTCACTCGGAGGGTTGTGAATCTTTGGAATTCTCTACCCCAGAGGACTGTGAATGCTGGGTCATTGAATATATTTAAAGCGGAGATCGATAGATTTTTGGACTCTCGGGGAATCAAGGGCTTTGGGGATCAGGCGGGAAAGTGGAGTTGAGGAGCATTGAATTGCGGAGCAGGCTTAAGGGGCCATCTGGCCTACTCCTGCTCTGAATGCTTATGTTCTTATGTTAGTGTATTTTATACTTGAGCTTCCCATCTCAAATGTGGCTTAATATCACTTTGCAACTATTAGCTATATCCTGCTGTACCTCTTTCAATTTGTGCTCTTCTTGCACATTGGTCAGTGATGGAGGGGCAACTCTTTTAAATTGAAGCTCTGTATACTTCTTATCAAATTAGTTTTATTCCATTGCTCTTAATTTCAGGAACATTGTGTAAGAGCAGCAATCAAATGGGAATCGTAATTTTCTTTTTTCTATTTTTTTCCTTCTCTCCTGAAGGTGTTCCCTTGTCCTTTGGTACAATTTCATTGGTTACACATAAAGAGCCATTCTTCCAAGAGTCAACCTGGGTCGCGAGGCTAATTGACTGTAGGAAGCATCACAGCTGAGTCCAACCATGTTCTCACACAGTTGGGACCCTGGTCTGACTTTACACATACAGGGGTCTAAATTTAACATTGTTGCATTCATTTTATGGGCCTAAATGGGGCATAATGATAACCAATTTAGCGCCTGATCTGCACAGGAGTGCGCTTCCTGGCCCCACAAAACAGCTATGGCCATCCCTCGGGTCCCATCCGATCATCTCCCGCCAGACTTACCTCTGGGCCACGGTCCCAACATGTGACCCATGGCAGAGCACCTGAGATGGACCCTGGCGAGGCCCGAGGATTCATTTACTTTGGTCATCGATCCTCTCTCTGCCCGTGCATTGCCTGAATCTTTGTCGTGGCACAGGACCGGATTCACAAACTGAAGTTTTATTTCTCAGTATTTTCTGCCAGAAAAGCAGAGTTTGTCTAAAGAAAAAGCACCCCATTCAAGGACTGTCGCAGCTTTCCTGCATCGGGTTTTGCCAATATCGTCGACAAGTGTTAACAAAGCAAGAAAGTTCTGCCAAGCCTATTCGGTATTCGAAGGGTGAACCTTGCTCACATACTTACCCCGATCCCCGCTGCTCCCAAGGCCTCCAGCCCCTCCACTCCCTCCGCCTCCTTGGCCACTCCCGTGTTTCCCAGTGATCCCAGAGGCTGCGGCGAGGTGCTGAGGTTTGGGGTAAGGTGCTGGTACTGTGCCCTTTGAATGTGTTCCATAATGGCTGTACCCACTTCTGCCTCCAGACCCCATCTCTCCAATCAGCTGGATACCTCCTGGCCCAGTCTTCAGCACACCACCAGAGCTAGGGAGAAACTTCTGCAAGTTGTCCTAGGAAATTAAGATTCGGAAAAAAATACCATAAAAATTATTAAAGTTATGTGTTTACAAAGTTCAGAGATAAGGAGATGTTGTCCATTATGATTCTGAGTTTTTCATTTGTACTTAGATTGGTGTTAGTTTAGGGTCTGGTGTTTCAACCCGTACAGTTTAAAGTTTCTTCCATGTCTTCACCAATTTCTCGTGAAACCTTCAGTTGAAGCAACAGAAGATTTAGTAATGATTAGGTATGAGGAGGTGTTAAAAAGCGTAGGATCCTAATCAACCAAGGACTATGAAATAAATATGATATGATGTGCATTTACAATTAGGTCAGGACAAGGAGATGTAATCTTAAAGTTAAAATGAAGACAGCTAACAGCGAATCCAAGGGGTAAAAACGCTCTTCATAGAAAGGATGTGAGGATGTGGATTACATTACCACAGAAGGAAATAGTTGCAAAATCAGCTGCGATGTTTAAATGGAGGCTGATACCTGCTCCGGAGGTGAAAGTATTGTGGGTAAAGGGGTAGAATGGGTGGGGAATCGAACCATGGAGAAAGGGTAGGGTTTGGAATTAGAAAGCTGGCGAGCTGCCATGGTCTATACACTGGAGGAGGATTGGGCTGAGGGAGCCTCCTGGTCCTGTATCCATGGTATCATTTACAAAGCATGGGAATGCTGTCAATTGCCAGAGAATGGTATTCGATGGTGCCTTCTTTTCTTCATTGCAATAAAATCGCCAAATAAAATGTTCAAATCAAATATTTTGGCAGTCCAATTAGGATATTTGACAATTTCCGAATTTATTTGTTTTGTATTAGTTCTGTAAAACCAGCTGCAGTTTGTTCCAATGGAATCAAAAGGTGAGACATTGAAGAAGGAAGCAGAGAATGTTCTGAGCTGAACTATGTTTAAACCCTTAGAAATGCTCCAAGTATCTCTCTGCCTCAGTCTGTCCTCTCAGCCCTCTCTCTAGCTTAGCCCTTCCCTTGTTCGCCATCTACTCTGTTGTGACTGTGTCCAAATAAGCCTCTGGATCTCTGCACTCCACCTATCCAGGAATGTTCTCCCATAGAGGCATCATTTTATCCGAACAAACCCCAATGTCATTACCCCTCACTCTGCACTTACTCCTCAGTTGTATCTTAGGGTCTTCTCCCTCTCAAGCCCATCAAATTTACGTAGAATCATACAGTGTTAAACAGGAAACAGGCCATTGGTCCGTCAGATCGAAATGCTTTCCCTCACAGGGCACCTAGTCTAACCCCAATCCCCCGCTCACTCCCCGTACTCTTTAATATCCCACCCAGTCTAATACCATTCTCTTACTCACTTCTGTACCCTTTAATATCCCACCCAGTCTAATACCACTCTCTTACTCACTTCTGTACCCTTTAATATCCCACCCAGTCTAATCCCACTCTCTTACTCACTTCTGTACCCTTTAATATCCCACCCAGTCTAATACCACTCTCTTACTCACTTCTGTACCCTTTAATTTCCCACCCAGTCTAATCCCACTCTCCTGCTCGCTCCCCATATCCTTTATTATTATTGTTTAAGCTACTATAAAATTCCATTTTCAAAGAATGTATGGACTCTGCTCCAACAACTGTTTGTGCAGAGAATTCGACATTGTACCACCCTGTGGAAAGAAATTCTTTTTAACCTCCTATTTAATTATTTTTGTGGTTAACATGAATTTTTGCCCTCACTGACCAGTGGGAACAATCTCTCACTATTCACTATATGGGATGCCCAAAGCTTGGCCCAGTACTCCAGCTGTGGCCTAATAAGCATCCTGTACAAGCCCATCATAGCCTCCTTACTTTTGTATTCAATGGCTCTAGATACAAAACTGAGGATTCTGTTTCCCTCTTGCTGGCCGTATCTATTTGTGCCGCCACCTGTATATCTGTACATGAAGGCCCCTTTTCTG
The DNA here is from genome assembly GCF_044704955.1 of Pristiophorus japonicus. Taxonomy (NCBI): domain Eukaryota; kingdom Metazoa; phylum Chordata; class Chondrichthyes; family Pristiophoridae; genus Pristiophorus; species Pristiophorus japonicus. The sequence goes on along the minus strand of NC_091998.1, from coordinate 3,499,322 downwards.
TTCTACTCCATTTCAACAGTAACGGTGTACTTTTTTTCCTCATTCTTACTTCCAAAGTACATTTAATTCACTTTTTCTTTTACATTGGGTACATCAGTCACCAACTGCCAATTTGCCAGCTTCTCCATGCCCTCCTGTATTTCACAGTCCTTGTCACAATGATACCCCAAGGTTAACATCTCAGTGGGGGCCCTGCAGCAGAACTTGGTTTGTATCTCTTGTGTTCAGGTAGAAGGTGTTTTCCCTCAAGTTATATTTCTGTTGTGCAGTGGGTTGACTATGATTTATGTACTAAAGTAAGAACATTCACTTTCACAGGTTCAAAAGTACCCAAGAAATATGGTTGAATGGTTCCAATTTAATGACTCCCTACTTTTCTTACTAGAAAGAATAATGAACAGTGACATTTGATGAGAAGAAAATTGGTAATATTGATGGCGAATTATCTGGTAATTAGGAATAAACCCATTTGAAGGGGTGATAACCAAAGGGAGACCAGTTTAACACAGCATGACATTACTTACAGGAGGTGGGGAGGGGCTGACACAGACTCCCCTGAAGGTACAATATTACATGAAGTGATATGTTGTCCAGTATTTCATACGACAGAGACAATCAGACTTCATGTCAACTTTGTGACCAAGGAGTCCAACCATAAACTTTGACCTTCTGCAACAGGAGGGAATTCATGTTTGTTTGCTTGAAACTTTTTGATCCCAAAGAGGTTTTTTTTGTAGTCTTTTCAGCTGAAGGATTGGCATTTGTAGTGAGCCTTCTTGTGCCTCTGCCAGAAAAGTCTCAAAGCCCTTTGCAATGTCTTACTTTTGGATTGTACTTGCAGTGAACAGCAATGAGATAATTGGCCAGCTAACCTGTGGCATTGGTTGGATGAAGAAAGATGGCCAGGACACCAGGAGAACATTCTGTTCTTCCACGGATACTGGCCAGGGGTTTCATCACCATCACCTGATGGTGCCTGGTGAGGCACAGCTCGACATGCCTAACAACCCAGCGTCTTCGCATAGTAATGGGCCCTCCCTGTGGAATTTTTATTCAGAATTTATTTTGTGCGGCATTTATATTATGATCACTTTATTCCCCCTTTTCCCTTGTTGTAGTTTTCCCACAAATGTCAGCTTCCTTGGCTGGGAATTGGGTTGGAATCAGCCCTTAGTCCTAACCCAATGTCTCCAATTAATCAGGCATCAGGATGTCAGCCTTGACCAGGACTGAAAGACATGAGAATTCTCCAGTAATTTATTTTTCACCCCAGGTTCTATATTTTAATATTAAACAAAATCTGTTCAACAATAATTTTAATATATTGCTAAACCACGGGCGGTGCAGTTTTAATAATATCTGCGAAGGGAGACATAAATTAACTTGGCCTTTGCTGCACATTGACAGTACATTGCAACACAGATATTTCGAGCTGCTCCAATGACCATAAAGTGAGCTGGAATTAACTGGATAGCATTGACCCCGCTCCAATACCCAGTGAGGAGTTCGCCTGTCAGCCTGGTATCTGCTAATTATAGCCACTGGCTTGGGTTATTCCTGTTTCAAACTAATTCAATATTCTCGAATTTTTTGTGTCTCTACTTCCTGTTTGTTTTCTTATTCCAGGTTCATTTTTCTTTTCACCGAATTAGAAGTTTTGATTTTGTTGCTCTTATTTGGTTCCCTTTCTGCAGCATTAACAGGCCGGAATTTGGAGATCAGCCTATCTATGCCTCATGAGCGGGTCTATAATTCCTCACTTTGTGAAGGATATTGGCCCATTTATTTTCAACGTGTTAACTTCACCACTCAACAGCAAAAGGATTTCAGATCAATGCGTGAAGCATCTGTGCGTATGGTCCCACTTCAAGGCCACAGTGGTTCGAGAAAATAACAAGGTCTAAACAAGGAAGACATTTAGATCCTGATATAGGATCTGAACAATTCATTTCTAATCTCTCTCCTGCCCAGACCTATATCCTTACGCTTCACTGCATCAGTGCTCAATCCATCCTAACTCTCTTTTGAATGTTTCAGCTGAGTTCGCACTGACAGCTACAGGTTACAGTTTAAGACATAAGAAAAAGGAGCAGGAGTCGGCCATTTGGCCCCTCGAGCCTGCTCCACCATTCAATAAGATCATGGCTGATCTGATCCTGGCCTCAACTCCACTTCCCTGCCCACTCACAATAACCCTTTATTCCCTTATCGCTCAAAAATCTGTCGATCTCCACTTTAATTATATTCAATGACCCAGCCTCCACAGCTCTCTGGGGCAGAGAATTCCAAAGATTCATGGCCCTCTGAGAGAAGAAATTCCTCCTCATCTCTGTTTTAAATGTGCGACCCCTTATTCTGAAACTATGCCCCCGAGTTCTAGATTCCCCCACGAGATTATTCTGTTCATTAACATCTTGAAATATGGAGAACTGTTGAAGCTGCATTAGCTGCCTGCAGTTTTTCACATGCAATCACTTTCTCTAGTTCTCATATCCTGGTCTTGGGTTCTCTACCAGTTTTTTTTAATGGATCACTGCTCCCTAGCTCTTAATCTATTTTTTTCAGACGAGAACAGATTTCCTTTAAATTACAGCAGAATCATCTGAAATTTGGAATCAACTGAATCCTCTCCCTGTCTTTTAAATGATGCGAGGACAGTGACTACAGCTTACTGCTCTACTCCATGTCTGAAACCTCACAGAATTTGGGACTCTCTGCGTGGATTAATATTCACCAAACACAATATGGGGGTGAAATTGATCTACGCCATTGACTACAATGGAAATGAACACTGGGTGCTGTGTAAAATCAGGTGCAGTGTAAATCAGGCTTCGGGCAACTTGGGCAGCCAGTTCATTAGGAGCTTGTTTTGTGACCCGATGAAGATCAATTTTAGTCCATATCTGCCTTGGGACATGTTTCTATGTTCAAGGTGCTTTATAAGCCTAGTTGCTGTTGCTAGTTGATTGTGTAACACTGTCCTACACTGATTTAATGTCCGGTCCATTAATTTGCGTAGACCATCCATTTCTAAACCCTCTTCTTTCTCCTTCTTGAATTTTGCCATTTTTGATTTTTTTTTTGACCCTGCCCCAAGAAGATTCATCAAATCAGTTAAAAAGAAACAGTTTCTATCTGATGTGTGACATTTGGATGGGAGATGTCAGACTGACATCAGACTTGCCAACATCATCATGTTACACCAACTAATTAGTAGCTCAGTTTAAAGCGTTTTATTGAACTTTCCAAGCCAGATTTTAAAGTACCAGCAAATTACAAGTCACATATGAGGACAAAATCATCTGTATAGAGTTTTCAAAAATAATTTGCCATTTTGACTTTATGTTCATTTTATTTCAATATCTTCATTATCTGAGATGGAGATCAGTCTGAATGTAAACCGAACTGCGGAAATTTCAATTCCATTCAAAAAATACAGTTTTTTCTTTCAATTGTGGGGAATATATTCCAGTGATTGCTACCCCCAAATGTGTTTAAATACATCTTTTTTTAGACAATGTAGTAAAAATATATTAGCCAAGAACACAATGTGAAGTGGTGATGCATCAGTTGCATGGTAATGTTATGCAGTTAGCTGGGACAGGTGGCAAGTGTTGAACATGTTGAAGAGTTGCTAACACTCTTCAATGGCATTGTTGTTAATAAATGCGACTATTTTTGGTTTGGGAAACAGTGGGGAAAAAACAAGAGAAGTCAAGAATAATAAAGGCACTTAGGACTTGGAGGCCAATGAAGAGCTAGAGGTCCAGTGTGATAATAGCCGGATATGGTAGATGGCGGATCGGGATGGAGAATTCACCCAGAGGGATGTGGGCAGATTCAATGGGCAGAAAGTATAAATGGCATCCATTCCGAAGAAGGTTTCAGGATAGATGGAGGAGTGAGAGGAAAGACTGAGGTTTAATTCGACAAAGTCATGACAGGATGGGTAGAGAGGCAAACAAGAGAGGGACCCAAGAGAAGAAAGACTGAGACAGAGAGATGCTTGGAGCATTTCGAAGGGGTTGAAGCATAGTTCAGATCAGAACAGTTACTGCTTTCTCCCTCAATGTCTCACTTCTTTTGATATCAATGGAACAAACAAACTGCTTTACAAAATTGAGCAAATGTACAGAACAAATAAGTTCAGAAATTGTCATATGTTATAATTAGGCCACCAAAATAGTTAATTTTAATATTTTGTACAGGAATTTGTTTTAAATGCAGAATTAGCACATTGCCTAATACCATTACTCTGGAAATAAGCAGCATTTTAATGTATATCACCACAGTACATTTCTCATGTCTGTAGTCAATAGTTGCGAAATCTAGCTTTAGAGCCTTTCTTACCTATGATTCCCAGTTAAGTACCTATTTCCATTTTCAACACTTCAACTGACCTCCTGTAGCAGTATTGTAATCCCACAATCCTTTCTGTGAAGAACGTTTCCTGGATTTGCTTTTAACTGGCTTGGGGTTGACTAGAACGGCGAGGTTGCGAATGGTCTGGTTCAACCTGAGACAATGGCCAGCAATGGGGATGGAATTGGTGGTAAGGGTACAGAGTTTGTGGCAGGAGCCAAAGACAATGGTTTTGGACTTCCTAAGGCTTAGTTGGATAACAATTTCAGCTCAACCAACGCTGGATGTTGGACAAACAGTCTGATAACAAAGTGGCAGTGGATGATGAAGAGAGGTAGTGGAGAAGTAGAGCTGGGAAGTGACCCCATGTCTACTGATAACATTGCCAAGTTGCAGTATGTAGATGAAGAAGAGTAGAAGGCAAGGATGGATCATTGGGGGATTTCAGAAGTGATGGGGCGGGGTCGGGAATAGAATCTGTTACTGGCGATGCTTTGGCTACAATCAGATAGTTAAGAGTAGAACTAAGTGAGGGCAGTCCCAATGAGATGGACGATGGTGGAGAGGCCTGGAGGAGGAGGAGGATGTTGTTGAAATGTCAGAGATACAGAGAGGTCGAGGAGGATGAGAAGGGATAATGTACCATAGTCACAATTAGAGAGAATGTCATCCATGTCTTTGGTTAGGGTCATTTCAGTGCTGTGGGTGGAACAGAAATCTGATTGGAGAGGTTCAAACAGGGAGTTGTGGAACAAATGGCACAGATTTGGGACACAGCAACACATTCAGGGACTTTGGAGAGGAAAGGCAGGTTGGAGCTGGGGCAGTAGTTTTCAAGAAGTCAGGGATTAGGGGTATATTTTGTGAGGTGGGAGGTGATAACTGTGGTTTCGAAAGAGTGGCGGAACCAATTATTTTAACAGCTAGCACGGGGGTCTGGAAGGGAAGTTGGGTAGTCAGCAGTTTAATGGGAATGGGGTCAAGAGAGCAGAAGATGGGTCTCATGGATGATATGAGATTGAATGGAGCATGGGGAAGATGTGAGAAGGTATCCATGGTCTTAAAGGGACGCTATCGCTGCCCAGGGTGGAGAGGGTTTCTCCAGCTCTATGCCCTGCCCAGTTGTAGCCTGCTGCACCCTATTAAAAGGCCCGGTCGTGAATCTTTGGAATTCTTTACCCCAGAGAGCTGTGGAGGCTGGCTCATTGAATATATTTAAGGTGGAGATAGACGGATTTTTGAATGATAAGGGAGTCAAGGGTTATGGGGAGCGGGCAGGGAAGTGGAGTTGAGGCCAGGATCAGATCAGCCATGATCTTATTGAATGGCGGAGCAGGCTCAAGGGGCCAAATGTCCTACTTCTGCTCCTATTTCTTATGGAGCGAGATCATGATGCAGGGCTGGGGTGGGGGGAAAGAATCCTAGAGCAAGATTCTGCTTGGTGAACAAGGAGAATGGGGGAAACAGAATGGTTGGTGCCGATCTTAGTGACAAAGAAAATCCAAGAGGCCCTCACACTTATTGTTGCAGGTGAGGTTGGTAGGGTTGAGGAGGACCTTAATGGTGGAGGAAAGAAACCAGGGTTTATTTCCTTTCTCCAGGATGAGCCAGGAGCCAGGATGAGCCAGGAGTAGTGATCGGTTTTGGCAGAGCAAGGTGAGGTCCAACAGAGCTTGAAGTGGTTAAGCCAGATCTGGAGATGGATGGCTGAGCCAATTGTGCCTGAGATATGTTCAGGTCTGTGCTCTTTGGACTTGAGGGAGCAAAGTTGTGGTTCATGTCATGGGGCAATGACCGAGCTGGGAGATGCTAAAGAGTTTGCTGGAGACCATGGCATCAAAGGTAGAGCTGAGGTGACTGGCTGCTATCTCCGCACACCTGAATATTACCATGTGGTCAATGGTTTTTCTTAAGCTCACAGTGCTGGTGCGATTGGTGATGACATAAGACCTGCAATGTGCAGCCATTACAAAGCAATTCAGGATGAAATGGGAGGAATTAATTAAATTAAATGGTACAAAATTACCGTCTCCAAAATTTGTTCTGAAGCAGAATTACAGAGGTGACACTGCGGGTGATGAATATATGAAAATGAGTTTGTATGTGGTTCTGAATTTATCAGCACAGAATTTAAGATGGATTACATCTTTGAGGAAGGATTGCATACCATCGAATCTGGGTTGAAGATATCGGGATTTGACTCATAGATGAATCTCTCGACCCTCAGCCGCCTCTCTTTAAACATCTGGGATCCTTTATTCTTCAGCAGTGACAGTTCCTCCAACATCACATCCCTCGGGATACTGATTTTCTTCCCCAAGTTAATCTCAGTTCCGCCTGTTGCAGACATTGGTAAACAAAAGGAATGTAAAAGACTTTAGCGGGTCACATCTTTGGTGGGGACTTTGGTCTCTCCAATATTTATCGAAGTTAAGGTTGGAGTTCTAAGTGAGTGTGGCACTGCTGACTGCAGTCAGTAAATCAATCACACACATCCTCAGCTGTTAGCATTCACCGTGGTCAGCCCTCCGAATTAAAGTGCACATCTTGCTCTGCACAAGTGTTATAAAATTACTGGCGACAAGAGGATTCAATCGAACAGATTCTCTCGCTGTTTCACCTTCGTAATAAGTAGGTTAATTAATCACTACTTAAAGAGCTCTTTGTATGATAGAGGTATTTATAAATAGGGTGCAGACTGCAAAACTGTACTCTTCAAGAGAAAATATTTCTATTCTTCTCGAGGTAACAGAGCAGGTACACCATCAGGTGTGAAGGAAAATAATTTGGGGTTTTAAGAAGCTTCATTACAAGCACATAGCACACCGTAGTCCTGACATTTCCCACAAAGGCCTTCATTTCATGCTTGACCTCGTTACAAAGTAATAGCAAATAAATATTTCCACCAAACTAAATGACAGTGTAATCTGAATAAGTACTTCAGTTTACCTGGAAGAGCCCAGTGTCTTTCTAGGGAAGGCTATGTTTGTAGTTGTGCATGGATGTTATCAATGGAGGACCTACCTTCCTTCAGCGTTTTGGTAATTATCCTGGATGCCTTTTTCCTCTTGGCAGGTGCGGGGGTTCCAGCTAAAGGCATGATGGCTGAGGTCTGTCCTTTCTTCTTGCTGAACAGGGAGGAAGACAAAGCACACACACATCGCTAGTGACATTGTATGGCATGAAGCACGAGGAATGTTTCTAACTGATGTACACCAGTGACTTTGGAAAAGGGAAACAAACGTTTTCCGCCGGAACCAGTTAGTTTCAGTGCAGTTTAATTCCTATAACCACTGCAAAATTATTTGCCTTAAGGCACAGACACAACACAAGAGAAAAGGGCTTGTTACCATCTTGGTACATTGGTTCTGTACTGCATGCAGAGTGACACCTCGCCAACACCTTAAACCAACAAATCAAAGAAGAAGATAGAAAAAAAAATAAGTACTTTGTCCTTATTCCTATTTGCAACCGAGTAATCATTCAATAACACAGATAGCCTTCAGCTCGAGCAAGCATTGCATCTGGTTCCCCTGATAATAGGAAAATTATATCAAGCTCTGAATCTGTGATCCATTGCTTGTTGTAACATATCTCCAGAGAGACAGTCAGATTATACTGCATGGCTTTTAAAAGCAACCCCAAACTTGGTTGACGTTTTCTCACAGATATGCAGTTATTTTACAGTAACTTACCTTTAAAAAAAATCCTGTTGGAATATCTGGCTGCTGGTTGCAGTCTCAGGTCAAAATTTGCCAAATCAAAGTGTACATGAGATAAGATGAAGTATTGAGAAGAAAGGACAGAGCAGGACTCCTGTCTGCACAGCACTAAGTGCTGATGCAAAGTGCAGTGAATTTGATTCCAAATGTTTTTTTGCATGTGCATCACTGAGATATATATAGTATTGAACTGAGGGGCTCGGATAGCAGTGAGACAAGATAAAACCATGTATGTAAGCAATCTTCAAACTTCAGATGGCAAGGTAAAGACAAACTGCTGTTAGAAAAATGGAAAGAAGCTGTGAAGATTAGTGAGGAACTGTAAACTTCGCATAATCACATCGCACCAAAATTGTACTCAATCATCTTCAGGATCCCAAGTTTTGTGTCAGTTTTTATTCAAGTTACAGAACCAAGTCTTGCCATTCCCCTATTCCCCTGCTGGCTCACGTACGTTAGCAGTGAGTATTCTGGCCAGGAAGTTTACTCGTTTGATCTCTGGTCTGTGCTAAGTTAACTGGTCCTGCCCAGGGTGGTGAGAAAGCTGTTCGAATTGGCCTGAATGTCCCCAGCCGAGAGAAAGGTAAAATCAGACAGGGTTCCTGTCGCTGGTTGATGTTCAGTAACTCCCGGTGCAAGCAGGTTGAGTTTCGATGTGGACTGAGGTGACACCAGGATCCACTGTGACAGAAGTCAACAATTGGCACCACTCACCGATGAGCTTAAAACATGTAGAATGGATGAGGGCCACAATCACACTGCAAACCAGAGTGCTTGGATTCCATCATGGACTTTGCTCTCATGGGCTCACAATAAGAAACACAGAGGGTGAAATTTGTCCTTGATGGAAACTCCAGCAATGGTTTCTCTCCTCGCCCTGCACTGTTACCTCTGGAGTCTCCCAGTGTCCCTCAGCGACATCATAAGAACATAAGAACATAAGAAATAGGAGCAGGAGTAGGCCATACAGCCCCTTTGAGCCTGCTCCGCCATTTAATACGATCATCGCTGATCCGATCATGGGCTCAGGTCCACTTCCCTGCTCGTTCTTCATAACCCCTTATTCCCTTATCGTTTAAGAAACTGTCTATTTTTGTCTGAAATTTATTCAATGTCCCAGCTTCCACAGCTCTCCGAGCCAGTGAATTCCACTGATCCACAACCCTCTGAGAGAAGAAATTTCTCCTCATCTCAGTTTTAAATGGGCGGCCCCTTATTCTAAGATCATGCCCTCTAGTTCTAGTCTCCCCTATCAGCGGAAACATCCTCTCTGCATCCACCCCGTCAAGCCCCCGTATATTCTTATACATTTCGATAAGATCACCTCTCATTCTTCTGAATTCCAATGAGTAGAGGCCCAACCTACTCAACCTTTCCTCATAAGTCAACCCCCTCATCCCCGGAATCAACCTAGTGAACCTTCTCTGAACTGCCTCCAAAGCAAGTATATCCTTTTTTATAAATATGGAAACCAAAACTGCACGCAGTATTCCAGGTGTGGCCTCACCAATACCCTGTACAACTGTAGCAAGACTTCCCTGCTTTTATACTCCATTCCCTTTGCAATAAAGGCCAAGCTACCTGGCCTTCCTGATCACTTGCTGTACCTGCATATTAACCTTTTGTGTTTCATGTACAAGTACCCCCAGGTCCCGCTGTACTGCGGCACTTTGCAATCTTTCTTCATTTAAATAATAACTTGCTCTTTGATTTTTTTTCTGCCAAAGTGCATGACCTCACACTTTCCAACGTTATACTCCATCTGCCAAATTTTTGCCCACTCACTTAGCCTGTCTATGTCCTTTTGCAGATTTTTTTGTGTCCTCTTCACACATTGCTTTTCCTCCCATCTTTGTATCGTCAGCAAATTTGTCTACGTTACACTCAGTCCCTTCTTCCAAGTCATTTATATATATTATAAATAGTTGGGGTCCCAGCACTGATCCCTGCGGCACCCCACCAGTTACTGATTGCCAACCCGAGAATGAACCATTTATCCCAACTCTCTGTTTTCTGTTAGTTAGCCAATCCTCTATCCATGCTAATATATTACTCCAACCCCGTGAACTTTTATCTTATGCAGTAACCTTTTATGTGGCACTTTGTCAAATGCCTTCTGGAAGTCCAAATACACCACATCCACTGGTACCCCTTTATTCACCCTGTTCGTTACATCCTCAAAGACTTCTAGCAAATTTGTCAAACATGACTTCCCTTCATAAATCCATGCTGACTCTGCCTGACCGAATTTTGCTTTTCCAAATGTCCTGCTACTGCTTCATTAATAATGGACTCCAACATCTTCCCAACCACAGATGTTAGGCTAACTGGTCTATAGTTTCCTGCTTTTTGTCTGCCTCCTTTTTTAAATAGGGACGTTACATTTGCAGTTTTCCAATCCCCAGAATCCAGGGAATTTTGGTAAATTGCAACCAATGCATCCACTATCCCTGCCGTTACGTCTCTTAGACCCTAGGATGCAAGCCATCAAGTCCAGGGGATTTATCTCCCATTATCTTACTGAATACCACCTCCTTAGTGATTGTGATTGTGTTAAGTTCCTCCCCCCCTATAGCTCCTTGATTATCCACTGTTGGAATATTGTTAGTGTCCTCTACCGTAAAGAAAACAACCTTCAGCCCATCAGTCTGGGCCTGAACACTGAGTCTATAGTTAACTATTTACAACGATTAGACTTTGTGATCTTAAAGGACCACACCAGTAACACACAGCTTCAACTGAGCAACAGAATAACACTTTCAGGCTATAATGCTCCTATCCTTATCAAATGATACTGCATAGAAGGAGGTCATTCGGCCCATTGTGACTCTTAGAAGGATCTATCCAGTTAGTATCAATCCCCTGCTCTTTCCCCGTAACTCTGTAAAGTTTTCCCATTCAAGTATTTATCCAATTTGAAAGTTATTATTGAATCTGTTTCCACCTTCACTACCCCACATCATTCCCCCTCACCTGCTAAAAATCAGGGCTCTGAAAGATAACCTGCCATATGGTAAATATTGCCCATTGTTATATGTGCTGCCCCTCCCTCAATAGAGCATGAGGAAGCCCTCATTTTAAAGCAGTTCCCTCCCCTTAGGTATTCAAAGCCATAATAGTGTACATTTTACAGCTCATTATTCTTAATTTAAAAAATGACAGCATTTGAATGGATTAGTTAGACTGGATCCACAATAAGCAAATTGTCAAGTATTGCCCCTGCACTTAAAGAGCTTATGGAATTTTTTGATCAATTGATACATTCTCAGAATGGCACACCACTTTATCGACACAAGTACAGTCTGTGCAATACATCCTGCTTCACAGTTCTATGCTGCTTTTCCAAACTTTCAAAGCTACGATGAAACTGCATACTCAAAAAGCAGCGATTACTTTTCAAAAACAGTGCAGAGTTAGTTGATCTCAGTCGTGGCAAGGACAAACACTGGCTGTAAGCCTCAGAGCCTCTAGGAATTGTGGGGCGGGAATGGGGTGGCAGCAGGGTCAAGGGGTCACTCCTGATACTTATCCAGCAACTCCTGCTGGACGAGTGCACTTACGTAGACAAGCCTGGGTTCAGCTGGTGTGAAGATTATTGTGTCCTCACGGTTACCGCGAGCAAACACCATGGCACCTCCTCTGGCGCTACATATAAACACAGGAGCACAAACAAGGTGTCATTGGCTCGATTCTATTTGTGTTGCTGTCAATGACCGTCCTTCTGTCCGTCTGTTGTGTCCTGCCCACAGGGCAGGTCCTCAGCTGGAGTTTTGTATTCAATTCTGGGCACCGCACTTAGGACAGCTACAAAGGCCTTGGAGAGGGTGCAGAGGAGATTTACTAGAATGGTGCCAGGGATGAAGGACTTTAGTTCTGTGGGGAGACTAGAGAAGCTGGGATTGTTCTGCTTAGAGCAGAGAAGTTTAAAAGGAGATTTAATAGAGATGTTCAAAATTCGGAGGGATTTTGATAGAGTAGATCGGGAGAAACTGTTTCCAGGGGCAGGAGTGTCAGTAACCAGAGGACACAGATTTAAGATGATTGGTAAAAGAACCAGGGATGACATGAGGAGAAATTGTTTGCACAAAAGTTATGATCTGGAAAGCACTGCCTGAAAGCAGATTCAATAGTAACTTTCAAATGGGATTTGGATAAATACTTAAAAAGCAGAATTTAACAGGGTTATGGGGAATGAGCGGGGGAGTGGGACTAATTGGAGAGCTCGTTCAGAGTGCCGGCTCATGCACAAGGGGCCGATTAGTGCCTCTCTGAGCAATAAGATTCTATGTTTAAGTCTCATACATGAGGTTCTTGAGCAACTTGAGCAGTGGTGCAGCAGGGAGGGATTCAAATTCCTGGGGCATTGGAACCGGTTCTGGGGGAGGTGGGACCAGTACAAACCGGACGGTCTGCACTTGGGCAGGACTGGAACCAATGTCCCAGGGGGAGTGTTTGCTAGTGCAGTTGGGGAGGAGTTAAACTAATATGGCAGGGGGATGGGAACCAATGCAGGGAGACAGAGGGAAACAAAAAGGAGACAAAAGCAAAAGACAGAAAGGAGATGAGGAAAAGTGGAGGGCAGAGAAACCCAAGGCAAAGAACAAAAAGGGCCACTGTACAGCAAAATTTTAAAAGGACAAAAGGTGTTATAAAAACAAGTCTGAAGGCTTTGTGTCTTAATGCAAGGAGTATCCGTAATAAGGTGGATGAATTAAATGTGCAAATAGATGTTAACAAATATGATGTGATTGGGATTACAGAGACGTGGCTCCAGGATGATCAGGGCTGGGAACTCAACATCCAGGGGTATTCAACATTCAGGAAGGATAGAATAAAAGGAAAAGGAGGTGGGGTAGCATTGCTGGTTAAAGAGGAGATTAATGCAATAGTTAGGAAGGACATTAGCTTGGATGATGTGGAATCTATATGGGTAGAGCTGCAGAACACCAAAGGGCAAAAAACGTTAGTGGGAGTTGTGTACAGACCTCCAAACAGCAGTAGTGATGTTGGGGAGGGCATCAAACAGGAAATTAGGGGTGCATGCAATAAGGGTGCAGCAGTTATAATGGGTGACTTTAATATGCATATAGATTGGGCTAACCAAACTGGAAGCAATACGGTGGAAGAGGATTTCCTGGAGTGCATAAGGGATGGTTTTCTAGACCAATATGTCGAGGAACCAACTAGGGGGGAGGCCATCTTAGACTGGGTGTTGTGTAATGAGAGAGGATTAATTAGCAATCTCGTTGTGCAAGGCCCCTTGGGGAAGAGTGACCATAATATGGTGGAATTCTGCATCAGGATGGAGAATGACACAGTTAATTCAGAGACCATGGTCCAGAACTTAAAGAAGGGTAACTTTGAAGGTATGAGGCGTGAATTGGCTAGGATAGATTGGCGAATGATACTGAAGGGGTTGACTGTGGATGGGCAATGGCAGACATTTAGAGACCGCATGGATGAACTACAACAATTATACATTCCTGTCTGGCGTAAAAATAAAAAAGGGAAGGTGGCTCAACCGTGGCTATCAAGGGAAATCAGGGATAGTATTAAAGCCAAGGAAGTGGCATACAAATTGGCCAGAAATAGCAGCGAACCCGGGGACTGGGAGAAATTTAGAACTCAGCAGAGGAGGACAAAGGGTTTGATTAGGGCAGGGAAAATGGAGTACGAGAAGAAGCTTGCAGGGAACATTAAGATGGACTGCAAAAATTTCTATAGATAGGTAAAGAGAAAAAGATTAGTAAAGACAAACGTAAGTCCCTTGCAGTCAGAATCAGGAGAAGTCATAACGGGGAACAAAGAAATGGCGGACCAATTGAACAAGTACTTTGGTTCGGTATTCACAAAGGAGGACACAAACAACCTTCCGGATAGAAAAGAGGTCAGAGGGTCTAGTAAGGAGGAAAAACTGAGGTAAATCTTTATTAGTCGGGAAATTGTGTTGGGGAAATTGATGGGATTGAAGGCCGATAAATCCCCATGGCCTGATGGACTGCATCCCAGAGTACTGAAGGAGGTGGCCTTGGAAATAGTGGATGCGTTGACAGTCATTTTCCAACATTCCATTGACTCTGGATCAGTTCCTATCGAGTGGAGGGTAGCCAATGTAACCCTACTTTTTAAAAAAGGAGGGAGAGAGAAAACAGGGAATTATAGACCGGTCAGCCTGACATCGGTAGTGGGTAAAATGATGGAATCAATTATTAAGGATGTCACAGCAGTGCATTTGGAAAAAGGTGACATGATAGGTCCAAGTCAGCATGGATTTGTGAAAGGGAAATCATGCTTGACAAATCTTCTGGAATTTTTTGAGGATGTTTCCAGTAGAGTGGACAAGGGAGATCCAGTTGATGTGGTATATTTGGACTTTCAGAAGGCTTTCGACAAGGTCCCACACAAGAGATTAATGTGCAAAGTTAAAGCACATGGGATTGGGGGTAGTGTGCTGACATGGATTGAGAACTGGTTGTCAGACTGGAAGCAAAGAGTAGGAGTAAATGGGTACTTTTCAGAATGGCAGGCAGTGACTAGTGGGGTACCGCAAGGTTCTGTGCTGGGGCCCCAGCTGTTTACACTGTACATTAATGATTTAGACGAGGGGATTAAATAAAGTATCTCCAAATTCGCGGATGACACTAAGTTGGGTGGCAGTGTGAGCTGCGAGGAGGATGCTATGAGGCTGCAGAGCGACTTGGATAGGTTAGGTGAGTGGGCAAATGCATGGCAGATGAAGTATAATGTGGATAAATGTGAGGTTATCCACTTTGGTGGTAAAAACAGAGAGACAGACTATTATCTGAATGGTGACAGATTAGGAAAAGGGTAGGTGCAACGAGACCTGGTGTCATGGTACATCAGTCATTGAAGGTTGGCATGCAGGTACAGCAGGCGGTTAAGAAAGCAAATGGCATGTTGGCCTTCATAGCGAGGGGATTTGAGTACAGGAGCAGGGAGATGTTGCTACAGTTGTACAGGGACTTGGTGAGGCCACACCTGGAGTATTGTGTACAGTTTTGGTCTCCTAACCTGAGGAAGGACATTCTTGCTATTGAGGGAGTGCAGCGAAGGTTCACCAGACTGATTCCCGGGATGGCGGGACTGACCTATCAAGAAAGACTGGATCAACTGGGCTTCAGAAGAATGAGAGGGGATCTCATAGAAACGTTTAAAATTCTGATGGTTTTAGACAGGTTAGATGCAGGAAGAATGTTTCCAGTGATGGGGAAGTCCAGAACCAGGGGTCACAGTCTAAGGATAAGGGGTAAGCCATTTAGGACCGAGATGGGGAGAAACTTCTTCACCCAGAGAGTGGTGAACCTGTGGAATTCTCTACCACAGAAAGTTGTTGAGGCCAATTCACTAAATATATTCAAAAAGGAGTTAGATGAAGTCCTTACTACTAGGGGGATCAAGGGGTATGGCGAGAAAGCAGGAATGGGGTACTGAAGTTACATGTTCAGCCATGAACTCATTGAATGGCGGTGCAGGCTAGAAGGGCCGAATGGCCTACTCCTGCGCCTATTTTCTATGTTTCTATGTTTAACTTACTGGGAAAGAGGAGGGGAGGTGGTTCTCTGTTACTTTCCTCACGGTTTTTACCTGCGGAGTATCTTCTAGGCGGGCTAGCCCACCTCCCTTACACCGGTGGGCACACAGACCCACCGGACACGAGTCCCCTTGCTGGTGGAAATCCAGAAGTAGGTAACTGTATAATTCTGAAAAAAGCAATGTTATTATTCATATTTCCCACACACACCCCGCCCCCTGTGTCATCTACCATCATGCACCAGTTCACGACCGTGACCGTATCGGTTCCACCTGCCGTGTTGTTTTCACTCGATGATGGCAGTCACAGCTCTCGGATTGGCCAATTATTCACCTCCCACAAAGAATTGAAGCACTGCGCTGTCACACGACGCGCTGTCACACGGCATGCTGTCACACGGCACGCTGTCACACGGCGCGTTGTCACACGGTGCACGGTCACATGTTGCAGTCACACGGTGCACGGTCACACAGTGCGGTCACATGGTGCGGTCATGCGGTCACATGATGCGGTCACACAGTGCGGTCACACGGTCACACAGTGCGGTCACACGGTCACATGGTGCGATCACACGGTGCGGTCACACGGTCACACAGTGCGGTCACACGGTCAAATGGTGCGATCACACGGTGCGGTCACACGGTCACATGGTGCGATCACATGGTGCAGTCACACAGTGCACGGTCACACGGTGCGGTCACGCGGTCACATGATGCGGTCACACAGTGCGGTCACACGGTCACACAGTGCGGTCACACGGTACGGTCACATGGTGTGGTGTTATGCTGTGCACGGTCACGTGGGGCTCTCTCTATCGCCCCGAATGAGGGATCAACAAAACAGCCAGCTGAGGCTAGCACTGAAGCCCCTCGGCTCAGGCTGCCCAGGGTTGAAATTCTCGGCTCCACTAACTTGGTGATAAGCCTGCTGCCTCCGACAGTATCCACAACAGCTGTCCAGCTGATAACCCTTGTGCGCTTTGTGAACAGATCTCAGTTCCCTGCTTGTTTTACTCCTAATTTTATTTTATTCTGTCCCTTGTCAGAGTTAATTTTATCTCTGCCCTTGCCTTGCTCCCAGGCCAGAAGGAATGGTGACAGTTGCATGAAGATGAGGAGTGGTACATGTCAAATCTCCCTCCGCTCTTCCTCCCTTCTCTCAGGCAGCTGTTCAGAGAATCACAGGCACTAACTGGCCTCCGCTGTGCTCCAGGTCACCTCATAACTGGCAGCACCGACTGTAAGAAAAGCCGGAACAGATCATTAGAAGCAGCAGGTCCGTGTACAATTCTTCTGTCATTGGCTCCCCTCTACCCTCACCTGATCGAGGGTACCGTAGCGTAGTGGTTGTTACTGGACACGTAATCCAGAGAATACAAGCTCAAACCCCAACATAACAGCTTGTGAACATAGGAAGAGGCCATTCAGCCCTTCGAGCCTGTTCCACCATTCAATGAGATCATGGCTGATCTGTGACCTAACTCCATATTCCCGCCTTTGGCCCATATCCCTTAATATCTTCGGTTAACAAAAATCTATCAATCTCCAATTTAAAATTAACAATCAATTGCCATTTGCCAAAAGCGAGTTCCAAACCTCCACCACCCTGTGTGTGTAGAAGTGTTTCCTAATTACACTCCAGAAAGGTCTGACTCTCATTTTTAGACTGTGACCCCTAGTCCTCGACTCCCCAACCAGAGGAAATAGTTTCTCTATGTTTATCCTATCTGTTCCCCTTATTATCTTGAAAATTTCAATCAGATCACCTCTTAACCTTCTAAATTCTAGGGAATACAACCCTAATTTGTGTAATCTCTCCTTTTAACTTAAACCTTGAAGTCCGGGTATCATTCTGGTAAACCTACACTGCACTCCCTCCAAAACCAATATGTCCTTCCTCAGGTGTGGAGCCCAGAACTGCTTACAGTGCCCCAGGTGTCATGTAACCAGGGCTTTAGCTAGACTTGTATTGAAGTCCTCCAGATATAAAGGCCAGCATTCCATTTGCTTTTTTGATTATTTTCTCTACAATTATTGAACTCAGTTTCAAGGAAACCGGGAACTAAAAAGCTGGTCTCAGTAAAAGTGACCATGAAGCTGTCAGATTGTCGTAAACACCCAACTGGTTCAGTAATGGCCTATTTGTGACTCCAGTCCCACACCAACATTGTTGACTCTGAAATGGCTGAGCATGCCACCTAACTGTATCTAACCAATACAGCGATTCCAGGAGAAGGTCCACCACCGTCTCCTCAGGGGAACGAGGGATGGGCAATAAATTCCGGTTTTGCCGGTGATGCACACATCCCGAGAATGAATGAAACAAATGTTACTCAAAGGGAGGCCGTGGGGTAGTGTTGCCAACTCTGCGTGGACGTATTCCTAGAGGTTTCATCACATGACCTCTCACCTCCAAATGTCCCGCCCGGTCAAACAGCCTTAACTATACTGTCCCAATGATGTCTCTCCCTGGGTGTTACTCACAGCAGTGTCCAGGAGATCAGTCTTCAATTCCTGGAGACTCCAGCCAGTCCTGGAGGGTTGGCGACCCCAACTACAGGGGAGATTACTGTGTGTGATGCAAGACAAAATTGTGAATCAATGTTTTAATAACACCCAACCCCTCAACAGACATCAATTCAGCTCCTGAAACAGGAGCCAAGTGACTCACATCAACTCCCATCTCTCAGTCTGTTCCAGAATCACAGTTATGGCCCATTCAGTCATAGGCAGTCCCTCGAATCGAGGATGACTTGCTTCCATGTCAAAAAGTTCACAGGTGTTTCAATGACGACCTAATATTCCAGGTTCCGAACTAAATCTTGAAGGGTGGAAGATGTCTGTGCTTCAATTTTTTTAACGTGTGCTGGCCGTTGTACACCAGCCACCACACGGGGCTTGACAGAGCTAGGTCTTAGTCCAGTGGCAAGGATTACCCAAGACGACTGGAGACCAGCTCTGCTGCATGGACCTAGTGCACATACATATTGCAGTGTGGGCTGGCCCGTGCTGCCCCTGGCCCCGAACTCGCGCCTCTCCTGGGCCCCGATCACGTCCTTCTACAATCTCTCGTCACTCCTTCGCCCCGACTGCTGTACCTCGTAATTCATGATGAATTTTGTCATCTAAATTTGGCTCTTCTCCCCACCAGTAAATCCACAATTCCTTGGCTTCGGGTCGCATGTCTCATCACCATACACGTAACAGATTGGCCTGTAGACATCTAATAAAGGTCTGCAGAATAGGATCACCCTGAGCTGGTGCTGAGATGATGGGACCATAGCCCCCAAGACCCTGGAAACTGTACCTACGCCATTTGATGCCAGTTAGTTCAGTATTTTTCCAGTTCAAGATGGTGGATAAAAAGCTTCCAGCTCTGTTGAGGGAAAATAATAATGTGCAATACGTAGTGGAGGCTTTTAGGCCCATTATGTATCTGCTGATCACCTTTCTCTCTCCGAACAGCCCACAAATTGTATCAATTAATCACATTTTATTATTTTACATCAGCATACATAGTACAGTTTAACATTAAAACTGTTTTGAACGCATACAGTTTGCAAAAAGTATCGCTACACCTATAAGAAACAAAGCACATCTATTGGGTGCTGGTAAAGTGCAGAGCCGTTTTGCTTCATGTATTGTACCCACACAGGTTTGAATTGCATCAAAGCCTCTCACTGGCAATCTGTGACTCTGAAGACACTCCCAGTAAAGCACTCTATTCTCACTGGCTACAAAGGCGCTTCTGTCCGGTAATTATTGAGAAATAAAAACAGAGAATGCTGGAAACACTCAGCAGGTCAGGCAGCATGTGTGGAGAGAGAAACAGGGTTAATTTTTCAGGTCAGATAACCTTTCATCAGAACTTTCATCTCAAAGTCTGAGACACAGTCAATCGACTGAAACGTTAGCTCTGTTTCTCTCTCCGTAGATTTCCAGTACTTTGCTTTTGAATGACTGAGAATGGTTTGATAATTTGGTAAAATTGTTACCGTCTATCTATTGTTGAATGTTTTATGCACGAACTAACGTGCAAAGTGGAACAGAGGCACACGAGGAGAGCAGTGCAAACGTGAGTTAATGGCAATCTCCTGAGTGCAGTTTCTTCAAATGTAAATGCAGGTTTGCGGTGAAGAAGGGGGTTAGTATGTGCGAGATTTACGGTTTACAAATTGCGTCAGCTTTACACACCAAAAAACGATATCAGACTCTTCCATGTGGATCAATATTACAAGTCAATTTCAAAGCCTAAATACTTTTTCTAAAACAGAAGCTACTGATATTTAGGAAACGCTAATTACTGAGGCACTTGGGAGTTGTGTGTGAAACTGCAAATAAAAGTGGAGATTTTCACTCCTGCTTTCTAATATGTGTTAAATCTCCAGAAGCTCAGTGATTGGTCAGAAGGTCATAACCATCCCATGAAGGAAATATTGCAAATTATTTACTCTTGCAATATCAGACATTACAGCTTAAACCAGCACAGATCATTGAGTGAATCTCCAGCTCCAGTTACTCTGCTTCCATCCCCACATACAGAAACCAAGACCATCCCATGTCTCTTTTGATCCAATCTTCCCGACATTTCCAATCAATCCCATCATTTCTGTCCATTGCCACTAATTGCCTTGCATTGTATCCTCATATTCCTCATTCATCTTAATTGTTACACTAAGAACATTGAAAGTATAATCATCAGTTTTCTGTCACTCAGTTAAGAATGGCACTGCACATCTTGCACTCCGATCTTATTCTTGACATCTCAGAAAGCAAATTGTTTATAAGAGCGAGTTCATTATCTTCCAATGGGATCTGCAGTTGATATTTGGTATTTGAACAAAACTAAGGTCACTCCTGAAGTTAATTCAGGACAAATCATTTGGTTTGAATAAATAATACAATTTGTATTTATCTCGCATTTTTCCCATTGAAATGCCTCAAAGCACTTTACACAGTGAAGTGATTTCCATCCTTTGATATGGTGGTGTTTACATCTGAATTGTGTCAGGTTCATGACCAGCCCTGTTTTAGATCTGCGCCAGATGGCCGAGTCAATGGTGGTCTTTGCTCCAATTAAACAATCTCGAAAGGTGCTCACAAGGGACATCCCGAGAGCGAGTTAAAATAATGCAGTAGTTTGACATTGTGCCTGTTCTCTAGCTCTAAATGTCATTAGCACAATTAATAAATATATGTTCAACTCTACTTGTAAAGGATGGTGAAGATGTCTGGTGGCACAGCATCATCGGTACAGTCACTGTGTTTCCCCCCACTTGTGCTGCTCAAGTGGAAGATTAGACATTGGAAACAGGAGGCTAAATGGACAATCAGTTGAGCCTCAGTTCATTGCTGGAATCCTGGATTTTTCCCTCGCTGCAGACACAATCCCTGCCCTGAGGAAGCAGAACCCCAGCACCTCCACAATCCAACTTCTCATTATTTTATCCTCATTTTGTTTTGCGTCTCCAAGAGATTCTTCAGACGATTATTTTTACCCAAACAGCATGTTACATGACAGTAATAACAATCCAGTTCTATTGCTAGGTGTCTACAAATATTGGTGTGATCATTTCTAACTCATAGATTAAAACGTTCTAATGAGAGCCGATACTGGGGGCGACTCCGATGAATAATTCAAATCGAGAGTTCCTGCAAAAGAGTTCGGGCTTGAAGTCCTTTGTCATTGCTTTGGCAGTTTTGTGCTCAAGTTTAGTATCAACATTTAAAAGGTATTTATTACATGGCACACAATAGATTAAGGGATTGTTTTCAAAACAGGATATTTCAAAACGAAACCAATGCCATGGTGTTTGTTAGAAATCCAGCCAATCACAAAGCAGGAGGATGCACTTCCTGTCCGACCAATAAGGTATGATGGGGAGGATGATGTCACTGTGCTTGTATCATATTCAATTCTGTTCAACTTTGGCTCCTCCTGTTTTATTAATCAGAAACTTGTGACAGATTCTAGTCAGTAAATACAATGCACAGAAGGTCCTCAGCATGGCAGTATCAGACTGCGATGCATTTTAGGGAAGAAAGAGGCTTGATGCTCTGTGTATTGCAAAAACAATTTAAATGTTTCATGCTGTATTTCTCCAGGGCAAAGCAGTATATGGTGGGTGGCAAACTCATAGCGCAGGTTTGTCAATAAACAACTCAAAATTACTACTGCATTTCCTTGGTGTCGTCTGTGGCTCAGTGGGTATTGCTTTTGCCTCTGAGTCACAGGATTGTGGGTTCAAGGCCCACTCCAGGGACTTGAGCACAAAAATCCAGGCTGACACTCCGGTGCAGTGCTGAGGGAGTGCTGCACTGTCAGAGGTGCCGTCTTTCGGACGAGACGTTGAACCGAGACCCATCTGCCCTCTCGGGTGAATGTAAAATACCTCATGGCACTATTCGAAGGAGATCTCCCCAGTGTTCTGGCCAACATTTATCCATCAACTAACCAACTAACACCCAAAACAGATGAGTTGCTCATTTATTTCATTACTGTTTGTGGGAACTTGCTGTGCGCAAATTGGCTGCCGCGTTTCCCACATTACAGCAGTGACTACACCTCAAAAAGTACTTCATTGGCTGTAAAGCGCTTTGGGACATCCTGAGATCGTGAACGGTGCTATAGAAATGCAAGTCCTTTCTCTCCTTTCAAGGTATGAGTACCTTGTGCGAGAACCTTCACCTGTCCACTAATTATCAAGATGGTCGTAAACATTTTTATTCCTAGAATGAGCCAGGTCTCCATGTGTGAGAATTGATTCCGCCTCTTACTGCTGAGAACCTTGGTCTGGGGACCTGAATCGCTGTTTTCTTTTGCACTTGAATATCTTCCTTAGGTGACAAAGGAAGCACTGAAGATTCAAAGGTTACTTCCTGCCTTCCTTCTGGTGCCCACCTGTTTTGTTTGGAAGTTTGAGGAGTTGGCACGTTGACACTGGCTATTTTGGCTGGTGCAGGTGGTGGGGAACTGGGTGCAGACATCCACACTGGCTCGGCAAGAGTAGTAGCTGACCTCGGGGCAATGATGGTGGGAGTCACTGTCGGCACTGGGGTTGAAAAACGTTTAATCTCACAGGCTCGCGTTGTCTTCACGGGAACGTGCTTTGTCGAGATAAAGGATTGTTGGCTGAGTTGCGTAGATGGAGCACTTCTGGATGAGTTGTGTGTGCCCGAGTTAGGTTCAGTGAAGCTGAACATGGCTGGGTTTAACTGATAGGGCTGGTGCCTCATGAAATCAATGGCTTTTATTCCCACCTTTTGGTTCCCTGCAGGTTTCCACTTTCTTTCAGTTTTGGTGGCTGATGTCGCTGCTTGTGATTTGCTAGCTGCCAGCGGGTACGATGGGGAATACATGGGGTTATAGCCAATAGGAGGTGGGGCCCGGATATTGGGCGAGTATTTCCATGTCGGGGGCAGTGAAGGAGTGGGAGATGGTCCTCTCGGCTGAGAAGTGTAGGTCGGCACTGACTCTACAATAAACTTATCCATTCGGCTTTGTCTTTTAGCAAACAGTTCAGCGCCCTTTCCTCTCAGTTGGAGTGTCCCGGGCATGGTGTTTCCATTCACAAGAGGTGAACCATTGCCAATTAATTGCGGATTTAAATAAGGTTTCGGGGCGACAGGAGGGGGGATTTTTTGCCTGCGTGCCTGGGACTGCATAAAGTTTGAAGCTTCAGCACCAAGACTCAAGAAGTCTTCCTCGGGCCCGGACTCAAATCCTGCACCCAAATGATCTGGCTTCTTTTCATCCAAGTTTTGCACCAAGGAAAGAAGCTCGGGGTTTGGTGAATGTTTTATCGATTCAGTCTTAGTAAACATTGGCTTCCTTGTGCTTCTCCTGCGGGCTTCCTGCAAGATGCCGGTTTTAGAGGCTGGGACGGAAATTCTTTGTTCTCTCGTGGCCAGGTTCTCCGATAGCGGATTGGCTGACCAAGCTGTTGATGCAGTGCTCACAATGGAGGGAGCCTGAGCATTCACACTGGCATCGGTAGCAGTGTCAGTCTCTCGCTGAGGCGGCAGTGTCGAGGAAATGTGGAAGGTAGCAGTGCTAGTGACTGGAGCCAGAGTCGGCCAATAGGGAGCTGCTGCGGGTGGTGGTGACATCACTGCAGGTGGTGGTGACATCACTGTGGGCGGTGACATCACTGTGGGTGGTGACATCACTGCGGGCGGTGACATCACTACGGGTGGTGACATCACTGTGGGCGGTGACATCACTGTGCGTTGTGGTGGCATCACTGTGGGAGGTGACATCACCTTGGGTGGTGACATCACTATAGGTGGTGACATTGTGCGTGGTGGTGACATCACTGCGGGCGGTGGTGACATCACTGCGCGTGGTGGTGACATCACTGTGGGTGGTGATATCACTGTACGTGGTGATGACATCACTGCGGGTGCTGGTGAATAGGGAGTCCCCATTCTCTTTGGCGCTGCATCTTTTTTTGGTGTCACAGATTGGGTGGCGGGGTTCACAGCCGGCCTGCAGACTACGGCTGACGGCGGGGAGAATGGCGCTGCAGGTTTGTTTCGCCCAGTAGTTGGTTCCCAGGGCACTGCCGGAGCCACATTTACTGCACTTTGCCTGAATAAAACTGGAGCAGAGACAGAGTAGATTGGTGTGGCCTGGCTTTGCTGAAACCCTGGAGTGAATGGCCTCGCGGTCCTATTGGCCACACCGGACAGGCAGGAAGGAACCTGTACACAGTGCTGTGAAAGATGCTGTTCACTCGGTCTGACCACCAGCAAACTGGGCTCCCCACACATGCCTGCTGACAGATTCATGTCTGCGTAATTATTTAAAGTGTCACAGACTGGAGGCGCACCGTACATATTCGAAATTCTGGGCCCGCTACTCTCTCCATTCATCATACTGTAGGTCCTCACCTCAGCCTTTGGCTGCATTTGTAGATTGTGTTGTCTCTGAATTGGAGATTCCTCCACCATATACTCCCCTGCTCGCTGTCTCTGCTGTTCAAATAACATCACACCCTTACCCCTGGTTTCAGTTAAACCTTGTGGCTCAGATTTGGGCTTTTCAATGTCCAGGTAGGAACTGTCCCAGTCTGATCCCGTCGACTGATTTGTTAAGCTTCTTGCGTCAGAAAACGCCTCCTCATCAAATTCTGACTCACTGGTTGGCAGCAACTCTCCATCCTCGTCGATATTCTGCTTCTCCTCGTCTACACTTCCGTAACTAACCAGGGTGTATTTCTTTGCCCTTTGACGGCGTTTCTTAAACATAAGCACCCCCTTGGAGTGAGGATTGGGCGCAGAGGTGAGCAGAGATGCGATGGTCTTGCACTTTGTCCGAGCTTCCTTCACTTGCTTCTCCTGCACACTCTCACTGCGATGGAGCTCTGCAATGTTGGAACACAAAAGATTGTCACACAGTGATGCTCGCTCAAACAGAACACAGAAGAATAAACTAGCACACCTTCTGAAGGAACAAACAGTACTTTAAACACAAGAGAATTAGTCATCCTCGACTCCAGGGTAAACAAAAGAT
This sequence comes from Pristiophorus japonicus, assembly GCF_044704955.1. Taxonomy (NCBI): domain Eukaryota; kingdom Metazoa; phylum Chordata; class Chondrichthyes; family Pristiophoridae; genus Pristiophorus; species Pristiophorus japonicus. The sequence continues at coordinate 3,474,173 of NC_091998.1, read as the reverse complement.
TCCCTTGCCACCAGAGCGAGTTTTCCTCATCTTACCTTCAAAACAACTGCAAATCCTAAAGTCACTGTCGATGCTGGGCAGCAATGAGAAAAAGATGTTTCTTCCCTCACAGGTTATTGTCGGAAGTGGGAAAATGATGTGTCAACTATCTGCTAAGAAACGGTTAAACGAATCAAATGTCTTTTATACAGAGGTGCGGCAGGATCTAACACTGCCTTCTGGGGCTGGCTCTGTCCCAGAATTGTGAACAAAGGAATACAGAGGATTGAAACCAGCTCCCGCCCTCTTAGGGGATTTAACACGCGAGGGAAACAAAGCAACAGCTTGAGAGAGAATCGAGGCTCCTTTGTGCCTGGTGCTCAGTACCAAGTCTGGCACGCAGGCTCAGCCTAGACTCAGTGCATAGCACTCTAGACTCTGAGTCAGAAGCGTGGCTTCAAGTCCCATTCCAGAGGTTTGAGCAGAAAAATCTAAGTTGACACTCCAGTGCAGTGCTGAGGGAGTGCTGCACTGTCAGAGGTGGCGTCTTTTGGATGAGACGTTAAACCGAGGCCTCGTTTGCTCTCTCAGGTGGACGTAAAATATCCCATGGCACTAATTCAAAGAAGAGCAAGGGAGTTCTCCCCGGTGTCCTGGCCAATATTTATCCCTCAATCAACATCACTAAAACAGATGATGTGGTCATGTATCTCATTGCTGTTTTTGGGGCCTTGCTGTGCGTAAATTGGCTACCGCGTTTCCTACATTACAACAGTGACTATACTTCAAAAGTTGGCTGCAAAGTGCTTTGAGATGTCCTGATGGCCAAAGACTCTTGATGAGAGCACTCATCTGACACTGGGTTGATACTGCAGGAGCTTGCGGTGATTACACTGACCCACATCATACCTAAACCAGGAATGTACAATTACTGCCACTGTACACACAGGAAGTACCTCATTCTTCATCAGTCTGAACCTTCATCCTGTATTCAGCACCAAAAAGATTAATTATTTAAAGTGAATGTCTCTCAATTGACTGAACCCACTTCCAGAATTGTCCTTGTTTAGAATGAAGTGAGTTACCAAAATCTCTGAATATTGTACGGGAATGAATAGCCCAATCCACACGTAGTGGAAGACTCAGTGACGTATTTTAGCTCTACTGGTATCTGGCTGAGGAAATGCAACGTCTGATGTAGGCCAGAGAGCCCAGGACAATCCCTAGCTCGATCTGTGAGCTGTGATCCATGAGTTGACCTCAGCCAAGGAGCTGGAGCGAGTATTGCAAAAAATTAGAGTGCCCCTCGTGTCCGTAAGTTACAATGGGAGGAGAGCAGCGAGGGTACTATTCGGAGATCTCGCACCTCCAGCCACATTGTACATATGTGTAGCTCAGCTGAGGACAGAATCAGATCCGATGCTTAACCTGACCTATCCCTTTAAAGCCACACTTCAACATTGCATTGGTTAATTGGTGTACATAAGAACATAAGAAACAGGAGCAGGAGTAGGCCATTTGGCCCCTCGAACCTGCGATAAGATCATGACTGATCTTGCACCTCAACTCCACTGTCCTGCCCGATCCCCCATATCCCTGGAGCCCCTTGGAGACTAAAAATGTAATGATTTCTGACTTGAATACATCACAGCTCTAAAGTAAATGGGCACATTTACTGCTTGGGGGTAAATGCTGGCCAACTGTAACTGGGTGTATATTTGCGTCTGAAGAACCCATCGTGAAATTAGCTCTTTATTTTTATTTTGCACCTGTGACACATTGAAGTGTGGGAACTGGAGTCTGATGGAAGGGTGCCAGAGGGCAGAACTTTTATAAATATATATACTATATTAAAAATCTTACATCTGCATGGGCTGTCTGTGAATTTCTCCCAATATAATTCCAATGTCTCCATTTAGAATGGAACCTGCTGATTTGAACCTTGGGCTGCAATTAGACATTCCCCCCGTGGAGGCGCTGCAGTGCCACCATTGGCAGGAGGGTGTAATTACAGGACAAGTTTACCATTATGAATGTGGACAAAGGAATTTGTAATGAATATAAAAGGGCAGAACATTTGAGTTTAAAATAGGGACTGAATTACTTGTGGTCCAATTATCCCCTGCCCTCTAATCCTGCTTCACATGAGGACTTCACTTACTCTAGACTTCCTGTGTGAAATCCAATGAGAGATCAAATAATATTTTTTTTATTCGTTCATGGGATGTGGGTGTCGCTGACAAGCCCGGCATTTATTGCCCATCTCTAATTGCCCCTTGAGAAGGTGGTGGTGAACTGCTGCAGTCCATGTGGTGAAGGTGCTCCCTCAGGGAAGGAGTTACAGGATTTTGACACAACAACGATGAAGGAAAGACAATATATTTCCAAGTCAGGATGGTGTGTCACTTGGAGGACAACTGGAGGTGGCGATGTTCCCATATGCCTGCTACCCTTGTCCTTCTAAGTGATAGAGGTCGCGGGTTTGTTGAAGAAGCCTTGGTGAGTTGCTGCAGTGCATCTTGTAGATGGTACACACTGCAGCCACGGTACGCTGGTGGTGGAGGGAGTGAGTGTTGGAGGTGGTGGATGGGGTGTCAATCAAGCGGCTGCTTTGTCCTGGATGGTGTCGAGCTTCTCGAGTGTTGTTGGATCTGCACTCATCCAGGCAAGTGGAGAGTATTCCATCACACTCCTGACTTGTGCCTTGTAGATGGTGGAAAGGCTTTGGGGAGTCAGGAGGTGAGACACTCGTCACAGAATACCCAGCCTCTGACCTATTTATATAGATTTTCACCAATGATAGTGATAAATTGAATTGTACAAATGATGACAGATGAGAAGCTAATACTAATTGTTTTTCATTAAAAAAAAGTTAATAATTAATCTTCGAAACTGATCAAGGTAAAATCATTGACCAGTCGTCCAACAGCAGCTTCTCGTACAATATTCGGGAACACTGATATAATTTCTGATTTAGAATTTACAGATATCCTTCCACCTGACCTCTTACAAGACAATGTTATTTTACTGTCGCTCAGTGGGTAGCACACTCTCCTCTGAATCAGAAAGTTGTGGGTTCAAGTCTCAGTGCAGGGATTTCAGCACATAAACCGAGGCTGATACTCCAGTGCAGTGCTGAGGGACTGCTGCTCTGTCGGTGCTATCTTTCAGTTGAGATGTTAAACCGAGGCCCCATCTGCCTTCTCAGGTGGAGGTAAAAGATCCCATGGCCCCATTTTGAAGAAGAGCATGGGTGTTCTCCGCAGTGTCCTGGCCAATATTTATCGCTCAATCAAAACAGCAAAACTGATGATCTGGTCATTATCACATTTTGTTGTTTGTGGGAGCTTGCTGTGCACAAATTGGCTCCTGCATTTTCCACATTACAACAGTGACTACACTTCAAAAGTACTTCATTAAAAGTACTTCAAAAGTACTCTGCTGTAAAGCGCTTTGAGATGTCTGGTGGTCGTGAAAGGTGCTATATAAATCCAAGTCTTTTTCTTTCTCTCTGAGAAAGGGCAGCATAGCAGCCTCGATGAAATGCATGGAGTATCACTCTTTTAGGTGCTGACATATTTGGGACTGACAATCGTGTCTATTAACTATTGATATGTGCAGGAGCACAAAGATATGCAGCCTTTCGCTGCAGTACAGGTTCATGCAACTTCATTTTTATAATTCCTATTGAAGTGATACAGGAAATGCAGGAACTCAATCCCATTAATTTCATTTGCCCATTTTGTGGTTTTCTAGTTTCATTGTTCTAGCAATCCCATGTGTTGGTCTTTCTAAAACATTGGTATAAAAAGCCACAAGGAACAACAAGTGGACGATATACTGTCCCTATGGGCTCGCTCTCTAATTCACCAGCACAGTTGAAAAGTTTAGACAGAGGGCACTTGGAAAATTTATCTTTGATGGATGCCTCATCCCTTCCGGCACAGAAAAAGACAAGTGTGTACTTAAGGGAAGATTCCCTTTGTCCCGAATGTAGTGAAATCAAAGACTCATTTATTTAAAAAACCATTATAATTCCTATAATTTCCCTGCACACAGTAGCTGGAGGAAATCTCCTCCTCTCCCCACCAGTGGACAAGATTGGGTGACCCACATCATTGAAAATACCACTGACTCCAGGATTCTGCATCAATACCATGGCCTGGGGCAGAAAATAACAATAAAGCGCATGCTTTTGTTTTTGCATTCTCACTGAGAAAGTTGCAACAAAAGAATTTCAGATAACAAACATGTTGTATTCTAGATTTTATCAAAGTAATTAAGTATCACGCGGGGAGTGCACATACTTCCACGCTGCTGTATGAAGGGTTACTACACACCCACACACACACACACACATCCCCCCCCCCCCACAAACACACAGACACTCACACATCCCCCCCCCCACAAACACACACACACCAACACACACATCCCCCCCCACACACACACACACCCACACACACACACACCCCCCCACACACACACACACACCCTCACTCACACACACACACACCCACACACCCACACAGATACACACACCCACACAGACACACACACACAGGCACACACACACACACCCCACATACACACTTACACATCCCCCACACACACACCCCACACACACACACCGCGCACACACCCAATCACCGCCCCCCCAACTCACACACACACCCCCACACAGACACACACACACAGATACACACACACACAGATACACACCCCCACACAGACACTCACACACAGATACACACACACACACACACACACACAGATACACACACCAACACAGACACACATTCACACAGGCACACCACCGCCCCCCCACACACACACACACACCCCACATACACCCACACCCACACACTTACACATCCTCCCCCCACACACACACACCCCCATCCCCACACACACACCCCACACACACACACACAAACACACACCCCACCTCCCACAAACACACACACACCTACCCCGCCCCCCCCCGCCACACACAAACACACCACACACACCACCCCCCTCCCCACCCCCACACACACAAGGGTAAATATTTTCCATCTTAATGTGGTCTTTTAATATATGTTTCATATATATCTGATCTGAAAAACAAACACTACAGCCTGATGAACAGTATTTAAATTATCTACCTGTCATTTTTAAATGAGATAATCTACAAAAGCTGAAAACCCTTTGAGTGTCTATATCTGCAGTCAAGGTTCTGCAAGCATAAATTGAATTTTTCACATCTTTGATTTGAAACATAATAAATTAAATCACATTGTATTGAAATTCTGACCTTTGATCTTATCCTGGATTTATGGATGTGATTCCAATTTCAGTTGCATAAATGCAACTTATACACATAATATAAGCAACTGCTTTAAATATATATGTAGACTGATTCAAATACCTGCATAAATGTGATGTTTGTTGGGTTTCTGTTCTGGTTCCTGAGTTTGAGAGCTCTGCATTCTGCAAATCCTTGGACTATTAGTCTGTGCCTTATTGAGACTTGAATCTGTCACAGGCTGGAGTGAGACCAAAACGCTACTTCTGCCAATCTCTCTCTACCCCCTTTTACGCCCTTGTCAGAACAGACAATAGGGCAGATGAAACAACTTCTGTCAGTTTGACTATTTTTACCCGGCTACATTCCAAACGGTTGCGGGATGGGTTCTGGCCAGGGCACCCCCTCCGCTGTCTCTGTTCACATCGACCTTCAATAAATTTAGTTAAACAAGAACCTTTTTTGAAAAAAGCTTTGTGATGATTGGCAACGCAACGTATGAAACAATGAAATGTGTCAAGGTCTCTGACAGAGAGGTCACCGACTGAAATACTTTCCATACTCTTCAACTCAAGGATAGGCAAGACAACATTGTTTCAAAAGTCCAGTACACAGAGTGAGAAGTTGAAAACACTGCCCACAAAGTGTAGTGGTAACCAATTTAAACAGGCAACTTCGGTCTCTGTATGGAATTTAGGGTACATTTAATTTTAAATACTGGATGTTTAAATAGGTTATCAGCATCAGCAGCTCAGAACGGTTGGACAAAATCCTCCTCCTTATCTGTATCTCTCTCCATGGCCTTACCCTACTCTACATTCCCTGCATTACAACAATGACCACACTTCAAAAGTATTTATTTGACTGTAAAGCACTTTGGGACATCCTAAGGTCATGAAAGGCGCTATATAAATGCAAGTCTTTCTTTCTAACTCTGCAATCTCTTCCAGTTCATGACCTTTAATCTTTGGACTCTGGCCATTCCCTCATTCCCCCCGCCCCAGTCATTACACCCTGCACCCTGGAAATACATTCCTCAAGGCCTTCACCATACCACCTCTCTCCCCATCCTGGAAATACATTCCTCAAGGCCTTCACCATACCACCTCTCTCCCCATCCTGGAAATACATTCCTCAAGGCCTTCACCATACCACCCATCTCCCCATCCTGGAAATACATTCCTCAAGGCCTTCACCATACCACCTCTCTCCCCATCCTGGAAATACATTCCTCAAGGCCTTCACCATACCACCCATCTCCCCATCCTGGAAATACATTCCTCAAGGCCTTCACCATACCACCTCTCTCCCCATCCTTTGACTCCTCTCCCCAAATCTCCCTCCAAAACTCCCCTGCTCTCTTCCTGTAAATCCCATTGGCGAGTTTAGTGTTGCTAAAGCTTTATCACATAATTTTATCACATAAGTTAAATGTAAATGTGCCTGGCCCTTCACATGTATCACCCTTCTTAAAGTCTAGTATTGTTTTTAGTTTTGAAGCAGAAAATTAGAATTTTGTTTTATTCCAAGAACTTTAAAGGACCTTGTACCTAAAAATAGACAACTAGGAAAAATGTGCCGAAGGAGCTATCACTGTTTTTAAACAACTAGGTTCAAAGTCTTGTTGCAGCTGACAATGAGATACCTCTGAATATCACATAACCGATACCAGCTGACAAGCTTTTCCAAGAGTTGAGCTCACATCCTTTAAATCTGCATGATCTCATGTTCCTCCAAATAGACGCTCACTGAACCAGTCAAACGAGCCCAGAGTACCAGAGCTCAGGTTTTAAATCATTTAAGGTTCTGTTAGAAGACAAATAAAACTTACTGGCTTGTTTGGCCTTTTCTTTGTACGTGGTCGTCAGGACTTCATCCACAGGATTGCTGACTGGGCCCACCATGGGCACCAGCTGTGTCTCTCTCAGGTTGGGCTTGGTAGCAGTCGGCAGCAGCTTCTGCTCAGGTGAGCCAGCGTGGGCAGGTACCTCCTGGAACCCGCTGTCGGCCTCTGACGTGCCCGGGATGCCCTGTCGGCTGGCGCTGTCCTCGCCGCTGGGTTGGGCTGACCAGGTGTTGGGGTTGGAGTTGGAGTTGGAGTTGGAGTAGGCGAGGTTGGGGTTGGGGTTGGAGTAGGTGAGGTTGGGGTTGGGATTGGGGTTGGAGTAGGCGATGTTGGGGTCGGGGTAGGTGAGGTTGGGTTTGGTGTAGGTGGAGTTAGGGTTAGGGTTGGAGTAGGTGAGGTTGGGGTTGGGGTTGCAGTAGATGAGGTTGGGGTTGGGGTTGGGGTTGGGGTAGACGAGGTTGGGGTTGGGGTTGACGAGGTTGGGGTTGGGGTTGGGGTAGACGAGGTTGGGGTTGGGGTTGGGGTAAGAAGCCATCTCCACCTTGGGCTGCCAGATGTTGATCTTGGCTTCCACCCTCCGGGGCTGAAACATGAGCTCCCTGGTCCTGGGGGCCACCCCTGGGGGCAGGCTTGGCTGGTCCAGCGGCGAGAAGGTGGAGGGTCCTTGGGGGGTCAGCTTGCTGTCGCTGCAGGCGGGAGGGGCTCGGGTGTCGGGTCGGGGGGGCTCCGGGGCACTGTCGTACTCGCTCTGCTCAGAAGCCTCATCCGCCGAGCTCTTGACCGGGTTCTTGAGGCTCTGGCGAGGGGACGCGCTGGGACATTTCTTCTTCTGCCTCCGCTGCTTCTCGCTGGCGAAGTAATCGGCGTCACTGTCCGTCTCCCCGTAATAAGCCTCGCTGTCCGGGGGGGAGGTGTAGCTCTCCAGCTGCCCCCGGGGGCCCCGCCTCCTCAGGCTGGCCGAAGCTCTGCTCAGGTCCTGGGTCATAGTGGAGGGCTCGGGGGCTTGGACATGGGCTTTTGAAGACTCTTGGCTCTGGGCAGAGGGGGAGGTGACCAGGCTGGGCTCAGATTGAAAGCTGCCAGATGCCGGGCTGCAGGAAACTCTAGAAGTAGATTCAAGTTACTGGCTTCAGAAATATGGCAACTGTAACAATTGACCTAGAGATGGACCTCCTCCCGCGGGTGTACTGTTATCTGACAGGCGTGGCTTGCAGCAATACATGGGGGGCTCGAGTTACAGTCCCATACAACAAGTCCCAAGGTGATTGTTCTATCTCCCCATAACCAGGTTCGGCCGGTACACTCTCCAATAGAAAGTGTGAATTGTTCCCGCCCACCATCGCCACTATTGCAAAAGGGCAGAACGTGCTACCAGAGACTTGGGCCAAATCTCTATCCTTGGTATGTGAACCTGGTCTGTGAGCGTGGGCAGGATGTTCAGCCATGAAGGCACCACCTTCATCCCAGTACCAACACTCGCTCACGTCCGGCCAGAGGACAGGGCTAGCAACCGAGCGCAGGACCCATGGCTGGTATTTCCCCTCCCATTGCAGGGACGCTCAATTTATTCTGGATTTTCTCTCTGGATGAAATAGTTTATCTGTATCTATCCTATCGAATTCCTTTATCACTTTAACCAGATCGCCCCCAACCTTCTAAACCCAAGGGGTTCCAACCAACTTTATCCAGTATTGTTATTCGGTACCTTTTGACCCAGATATGCAGAGTCCCATCGGAGGAGTCGATAATGTCCATGGCATCCGCGTGTGAGATCCCGCTGCATGATCTCCCATTGATGATCAACAGCACATCATTTTCACGTAGTCCAGCTCGACAAGCTTTGCCCCGTTTCCGGACCTGGAATAACGCATTCAAATTAAACAACTGAGTCTCTAACACCCTGGAGCGAATCGGGGCGTTACTTACATTGTGACACTCCTCCACATCAACCGAGTGAATAAAGATCGTGTGCGCTCTACAGAGCCTTGCTGAAGCTTTGCTTGTAGAAATAAAATCAAATAATAGTCAACCTGGACAGAACGGCCTGGAGTTTCCGCGAGGTTGCGCTGTTTTTTTCAGCGCAATTCGCCCGAAATTGGCCAAAACGACGCAAAAGATCGAGGCATTTCAAGTAAGCGCAAGTCGGGTTTCCGCGGCTCGCTCACTGCACTGGCCACACCGCCCACATCCAATTCATCGCCATGGCCAATTTCCGCTAATTGCGCCGTTTGCCGGCCTTCGAGGAGGCTCTTAAAATTGAACTGTTTTGTGGTGCAAGGAGACTTATTAAAAGTTTTTATATATTAAATTCTTTTTAATTTACTCAGCCAATGACTACTGCACACCAAAGAAACTAATAATTGGTTCTGTTTAGTTTTGTTTAAAGTCATTTTCAATTATGTAAAATCAAGTTACTCACAGGTTACCGCGCTGACATACATTAAGGAATATTTTTAATGCAAAAATATTACGTTCTAAAAGATTTTTACGTTTGGCGATATGCAAATGAGTTTGAACCTAAACATGAGCAAGAAACAACATTTCTGAAAATTGGGGAATTTGCGCCCGAATTGCCGATAGCGCACAAAGCGGAAACCCTTGGCCAATATGAATAAACTCATCAATCAGAAATGAGGTCGATCCCACTGAGAAGTCGTTCCCAATCACCACAGATACACAGACAGGAGAGACACTTCGTGAACAATCCCACTCGCTATTACATTATTATTCCTCCAAAAGTGGGTCGCGAGCTGAGTTCCGAGCCCGTCCATTCTGAACAAGGTCAGAGCAGCCTAGGTTTATCGAGGAAAACGCGAATCCGCTCAAGCTGCCCGGGTATAATTACTTGAGGTGCCACATCTTCCCTCGAGGTCTCTTGATGAAACATTGCACTGGAAACACTCTCTCTGCAGCTCAGCAAAGTCACGGTGAATAGGTAAGTGTGAGGAAGGATTTAGATTCGGAGGGCTGGAGGCTCTGTGTGACTGATCAATACAGATTAAGAGGCCTTGTTGAATTCTCAGTCACGTTGAGGTCCCTGGTCTCAGGAAACAGGTGTAACTCTCTCCCCCTGGGCTAAAAACAGGAAAATCAAGCATTGTTTTCAGTCCTGGTTGCTACCCAATGATCCCTGTCGTGGATATTGGGTCAGAGTAAGACCGGGCCCGACTGTGATGCCTTTTACTGTTGAATAGTTTGCCCGTGCTTACTACCTCTGAGTCAAATATGACGAATGGATCAGGTACCAGGAGGTGACTGGTGTTTGTGGAACTGTGCCCCAGAAAAATGCCACCAGAAATGGACAGAAATTCTTAATAAAGCCCAATCTAACAGTGCTTCAGATAATACATATCATGAAATTTCAATTCGTGGCAACATTTACTATGCAAAAAAATGTGCATTAGGGTGTCATTAATGCTTCTCTGCCTTTCATCGTTAATGCCGCGTGTATGCAGAACTATGATGGTGTGAGATGGTGAATTATTGTGCAGTGACTTCTGTTCTCAGAGCTCCCTCGCCTCTGAGTCAGAAGGTTGTGGATTCAAGCCTCACTCCAGGGACTTGAGCACAAAGATCTAGGCTGACACACTAGTGCAGTACTGAGGGAGCGTTGCACTGTCGGAGGTGCCGCCTTTCAGATGAGATGTTAAACCGAGGCCCCGACTCGTCTCTCAGGTGGACGTAAAAGATCCCGTGGCACTATTTCAAAGAAGAGCAGGGGAGTTATCCCTGGTATCCTGGCCAATATTTATCCCTCAATCAATATCACTAAAAATATTATCTGATCATTATCACATTGCTGTTTGTGGGAGCTTGCTACGTGCAATTTGGCTGCCACATTTCCCACATTATAACAATGACTACACTTCAAAAGTACTTCATTGGTTGTAAAGTGCTTTGAGATGTCTGGTGGTCGTAAAAGGCACTATAGAAATGCAAGCCTTTCTTTCTAGATTATGGAAATTGGGGTTGATAAGCGGCTGAGTAAAATGACTTTCTGTGTTTTGTAAACTACCCTGATTCTGTGACTCTAAAGCTAAGCATGCTGGCTAACTGTAGTGGCTGTGATTCAAGGGCAGGGAAACTGTCTTAGGCTGCACGCTGCCAAGTGTCCCTGTTTGCTGCTGACGATGCAGAGAGGCCTCCATCTGTTACCGTGATCAACTCTGATCCACCATCGCTCCCAGACCCTCTCGGGATATTGTCCAACATCCAAAGGGTGACACTTGTGCTGGGCTTGGCGTTGGAGGGGCAGCTACCAGCGAGCAAACCCTGACTTCTGTCAGGTTTCACACTGCTGGGCGCACGGGCTCGCTGCCGCACGGACTCGCTGGACACACGGGCTTGCTGGTACTTGCTGGGTGCACGGGCTCTCTGGGTGCATGGGCTCTCTGGGTGCATCACACTGGGTGCACGGGCTCACTGGGTGCATGGGCTCTCTGGGTGCATCACACTGGGTGCATGGGCTCTCTGGGTGCATGGGCTCTCTGGGTGCATCACACTGGGTGCACGGGCTCACTGGGTGCATGGGCTCTCTGGGTGCATGGGCTCTCTGGGTGCATCACACTGGGCGCACGGGCTCGCTGGGTGCATGGGCTCTCTGGGTGCATGGGCTATCTGGGTGCATCACACTGGGCGCACGGGCTCGCTGGGTGCATGGGCTCTCTGGGTGCGACACACTGGGCGCACGGGCTCGCTGGGTGCATGGGCTCTCTGGGTGCGTCACACTGGGCGCATGGGCTCTTTGGGTGCATGGGCTCTCTGGGTGCATGGGCTCTCTGGGTGCGTCACACTGGGCGCATGGGCTCGCTGTAGCATGGGCTTTCTGGGTGCATCACACTGGGCGCATGGGCTCTCAGGGTGCATGGGCTCTCTGGGTGCATGGGCTCTCTGGGTGCGTCACACTGGGCGCATGGGCTCGCTGTAGCATGGGCTCTCTGGGTGCATCACACTGGGCACATGGGCTCTCTGGGTGCATGGGCTCTCTGGGTGCATGGGCTCTCTGGGTGCATCACACTGGGCGCACGGGCTCGCTGGGTGCATGGGCTCTCTGGGTGCATCACACTGGGCGCATGGGCTCGCTGTAGCATGGGCTCGCTGGGCACATGGGCTCACTGCGTGCGCTGGACGAGACCCCTTCATCGGCTCCTGCAGGATCATCTGCAGCGTCGAAAAGAAGGAAAGAAAATCTTGTATTTTTGGACCGAGATTAATCGAGAGGAAGAGGTGCACTGTGGTTATGTTGCTGGCCTTGTGAATCCAAAGACCTGACTAATGATCCCATCACAGCAGCCGATAAATTTAAATTCAGTTAAATCTGGAACAGAAAAGCTAATATCAATAATAGTGACCATGAAACTGCTGCATTGTCCTTAACACCCATCTGGTTCACTGGTGTCCTTTAGGGAAGGAAATAAGAACATAAGAAATAGGAGCAGGAGTAGGCCATATGACCCCTCGGGCCTGCTCTGCCATTTAATACGATCATGACTGATCCGATCATGGACTCAGGTCCACTTCCCTGCCCCCTCCCCATAACCCCTTATTCCCTTCCTGGAAATCTGCCGCCCTTACCCGGTCTGGCCTATATGTGACTCCAGACCCACGGCAATGTCCTCTGAAATTGCCTAGCAAGCCACCCAGTTGTATTCAAGAAGGTGGCTCACCACCATCTTCGAGTGCAATTAGGGATGGACAATAGATGCTGGCCAGTGATGTTCACATCCTGTGAATGAAAAAAAAGATAGATTTTTTTAGGTCAGGGTATCCAGGGATATGGAGCAAAGGCAGGTCAATGGAATTGAGGTGTGGATCAGCCTCTAACGATCTCAGGATGTCCCAAAGTTTACTTTTACAGCCAATGAAGTGCTTTTGAAGTGTAGTCACTGTTGTAATTTAGGAAATGCGACAGATAATTTGAGCACCCTGTTCCACCATTCAGTTAGATCATGGCTGATCTGCACCTCAACTCCATTGACACTCCCTTAACTCTATATTCCTTGATACCCAACATAAATCTATTGATCTCAGTCCTGACAGCTCCAATTGTGCCCCAGCATCCACAGCCTTTTCGGGGAGAGAGAATTCCAGATTTCCATTACCTTTTATGTGAAAAAGTGTTTCCTGATTTCGCTACCTGAATGGACTGGCTCTGATTCTAAGATCATGTCCCTTGTTCTGGATTCCCCCACCAGAGGAAATCGTTTCTCTGTATCCCCCCTATCAAATCCTTTTAATGTTTTAAATCTCCCCTCAATCTTCAATACTCAAGCCAATAATAGCCAAGTTTATGTAACCTGTCCTCATAATGTAACTCTCTAAGGCCCAATGCAGTTGTTGTGGAGTGAGCGATGCTTTGGTGAACCCAAAGCACCTTTCATGGACTGGGCACCGACTGTCCCAGTGGAGAAACAAGAGGGATGCTGTGCTGTAAGACAAGGTGTGGAGATCTGTAACAGAGCGTTTGATATTGGTGCCCTTGGAAAAAGATGTACAACTTGAAAAAGACCACAGAGGTGAAGTATGGCCATGAAGGGAAGTCCTAGTGATTGAAGAAGGATGTAACATTATCAAGGACGCAGGACGGACGTTAGTACAGGTGGAAATAGTAGTGTGCGCATCTCATGACAGCTGAGAGGGAAGGTCACTGTCACTGTGAGTGTGAAACAATCTGCCAGGACATGTCCCACGTGGTTCAGAGTGATGGCCCAGTGCATTTCCCTCCCTCGCTGGTGGAGATTGGCTTGTCTATCCTGAGTGAGTCCTGTCTGCGATAGGGAACTCATGGAGTGAGCTGGCCGAATGGCCTTTGCTTGTTCCACTCTCTGTTGTGTTACAATCATTTGCACAAATCAAGTTATTTTCCTGTAACTAAATGACAGTAACCATGTTTTAAGCCCCTGTATTTTGATCATGGTGACTCCCTGACAAGTTTACACAGCAATCAGACAGAGAAAGAAGCAGAGGCTAGAGGAGAGCAGCTCGGGAATAGTTACAACATGACTTCTTGCAACAGATTGCTGTGTCTCAGAACCAAGGTGCTGTTTGTAAATCTTTTCTTTATGAAAAGTAAATCTAAAGCATTGTACAGGATGTGAGATCGGAGAGCAGTTGTGCCTCCCATGTCTGCCCCGAGTGACGGATTCCTCAGCGCATTGCTCAGAGATGTGGCAGCTTGTTCTGCCATTCGGCCGGGCTGGGGGCTGAAGGCAAATCGTGAATGACCCCAGTGCCCATAAACAGCTCAGTGACAGCTGCCATTCCGCTCAGGCCGCGCATCGCAGGAACTCTGAGCTTTCTGTCACTCCACAGGCATTATCTCCCCGCACGCACTTTATTTAAGGCATGAATTTATGTGGAATTTGCACCTCTCACACTGGGAACATCCATCCCATTTCCTTCAAAGTCACGTTCTATTTCCACAGGCTTACATCACTCCTTTCTCTTTGATTTATCTATTTTCTCATTTATTTTCTTCTCTTTCTCTTTTCTTTGCTTTGATTTCTTATGGAGGGGTTGGGGGATTGTCTTGGGCCTTAATCACATTTAATATTCTCGGTTCATGTGTCTGTCTGGTAATGCGCCCCTGCTGGCCTTGGGGAAGGAGAGGATTTGGGTGCTCTGTCACTTCTCCTGTGGAGATTAAACGGCCAACACTCAGGGCCTGGGCTCATACACAGACAACAGCCGTTTGGGGGAGAGACTGAAGGGCAACTTCTGCCATAGAACTGGCCCCAGCTCGAATCAGCACCTTCAGGAAGGGTTTTTTGCATGAATTTTGCAGCATAACAGCTGCAGGAAGAATGCAGGGAACAGCGTCAGCCCTTATACATGGCCTTCTTCGACCTTACAAAGGCCTTTGACACTGTCAACCGCGAGGGTCTATGGAGCGTCCTGCTCCGTTTCAGATGCCCCCAAAAGTTCATCACCATCCTCCGCCTGCTCCACGACAACATGCAGGCCGTGATCCTTACCAACGGATCAATCACAGACCCAATCCACGTCCGGACCAGGGTCAAACAGGGCTGCGTCATCGCCCCAACCCTCTTCTCAATCTTCCTTGCTGCCATGCTCCACCTCAGAGACAACAAGCTCCCCGCTGGAGTGGAACTAAACTTCGCAGAACCAGTGGGAACCTGTTCAACCTTCGCCATCTCCAGGCCTGGTCCAAGACCGTGCCAACCTCTGTCATCAAGCTACAGTATGCGGACAACGCCTGTGTCTGCGCACATACAGAGGCTGAACTCAAGGACATAGTATTTACTGAGGCCTACGAAAGCATGGGCCTTACGCTAAACATCTGAAAGACAAAGGTCCTGCACCAGCACAGCACTGCCCCCCAGTCATCAAGAACCACGGCGCGGCCCTGCACAATGTGAACCATTTCCCATATCTGGGGAGCCTCTTATCAACAAGAGCAGATATTGATGACGAGATTCAACACTGCCTCCAGTGCGCCAGAGCAGCCTTCGGCCGACTGAGGAAAAGGGTGTTTGAAGACCAGGCCCTCAAATCTGCCACCAAGCTCATGGTTTACAGGCTGTAGTAATACCCACCCTCCTGTATGGCTCAAAGACATGGACCATGTACAGTAGACACCTCAAGTCGCTGGAGAAATACCACCAACGATGTCTCCGCAAGATCCTACAAATCCCCTGGGAGGACAACGTTAGCGTCCTCGACCAGGCCAACATCCCCAGCATTGAAGCACTGACCACACTTGATCAGCTCCGCTGGTCAGGCCACATAGTTCACATGCCAGACACGAGACTCCCAAAGCAAGTGCTCTACTCTGAACTCCTTCACGGTAAGCGAGCCAAAGGTGGGCAGAGGAAACTTTACAAGGACACCCTCAAAGCCTCCCTGATAAAGTGCAACATCCCCACTGACACCTGGGAGTCCCTGGCCAAAGATCACTCTAAGTGGAGGAAGCGCATCCGGGAGGGCACTGAGCACCTCGAGTCTCGTCGCCGAGAGCGTGCAGAAATCAAGCGCAGGCAGCGGAAGGAAAGTGCGGCAAACCGGTCCCACCCTCCCCTTTCCCTCAACGACTGTCTGTCCCACCTGTGACAGGGACTGTGGTTCCCGTATTGGACTGTTCAGCCACCTAAGGATTCATTTTAAGAGTGGAAGCAAGTCTTCCTCGATTCCGAGGGACTGCTTGTTATGATGATGATGATGATGATTAAAAGGCCAACACTCAGGACCTGGGCTCACACACAGACAACAGCCATTTGGGGGAGAGACTGAAGGGCAACTTCTGCCATAGAACTGGCCCCAGCTTGAATCAGCACCTCCAGGAAAGGAGAAGGGCAACATTTATAGGGGGGAAAACATCACCCATCTTCGCTCCTGCTTCAGCTCATCCACTGCTGAAGCCCTCATCCATGCCATTGTTACCTCAAGACTTGACTATTCCAATGCACTCCTGGCTGTGCTCCCACATTCTACCCTACGTAAACTAGAGGTGATCCAAAACTCGGCTGCCCCATGTCCTAACTCACACCAAGTCCCGCTCACCCATCACCCCTGTGTTCGCTGCCCAATGTCCTAACTCACAGCAAGTCCCGTTCATCCATCACCCTTGTGCTCACTGACCTACATTGGCTTCTGGTTAAGCAATGCCTCGATTTAAAAATTCTCATCCTTGTTTTCAAATCCCTCCTTGGCCCTCGCCCCTCCCTATCTCTGTAATCTCCTCCAGCCCCACAATCCCTCAAGATGTCTGTGTTCCTCTAATTCCTCCCTCTTGAGCATCCCTGATTATAATCGCTCAACCATTGGTGGCCGTGCCTTCAGCTGCCTGGGCCCCAAGCTCTGGAATTCCCTCCCTAAACCTTTTCGCCTCTCTTTCCTCCTTCAAGACACTCCTTAACACCTACCTCTTTGACCAAGCTTTTGGTCACCTGCGCTAATTTCTATTGATGCGGCTCGGTGTCAAAGTGTTATCGCATAATACTCCTGTGAAGCGCCCTGGGATGTTTCACTACGTAAAGGCACTATATAAATACAAGTTGTTGTTGTTTTTGTTGAAATGGTTGGAAGGCTGCAGCTGGGTTGCTCACAGGTCTAATTTAATTCTTTATTAAAATTGCCCGACAGTTATAAGGAACATTCGGTACAACTTTTTAAAAGCTGTAAAATCAAAATAAATACTTTTTTTTAGTAGAATAACAAAAAATGCAAACTTTATGGTCCATTCAAATGACAAAGGCTAACTGAATTGAAGTTTAATCTGCCGACTGCTCTGTTCTTAACTTCAGTCTGAGTCTGGCTCTCAGCACCTGCTCTATTCTCAGCTGTTGATAAGAGCATGGTATTCTGTGAATGGGACCTGGAATTTAGTGTCCCCTAGCCTTTGTCCTCCATCACCTCAGAGGACAAGGGCAGCAGGCGGATGGGAACACTACCACTGCCAATTCCCCCCTCCAAGTCATTCTCCATCCCGAATTAGAAATATATCGGCTGTTCCTTCATCATCCCTGGGTCAGAATCCTGGAACTCCCTCCCTAACAGCACTGTGGGAGCACCTTCACCACACGGACTGCAGCGGTTCAAGAAGGCAGCTCACCACCACCTTCTCAAGGGGCAATTAGGGATGGGCAATAAATGCCGGCCTTGCCAGCGACGCCCACATCCCATGAATGATTTTTTTTTAAATGCCTTCCTAATCCTGAGACCCACTCACAACCTCTGTACAGTTCCACATCATCGAACTCTCAGCTGACATATCACACACTCTGAAGTAACCACACGAATTATTAACTGAAATACTTAATATCTCAATTAAAATAGTGAATGAATTTATTCTGAATACATTAAATATTCATACGATAATAACACAGCATAAATTTCCAGGCAAATATTAATATTTTATGACTTATCAGCTCAAAGTTTCCTAAAATCTTTGGACATTGGAAGCACTCTTGATAATGAAGTCTGAAGTAAAAACACTCCCAATTGCTTTCTACTGCCATCTACTATCTGTGAGCTAAATTTCACCCAACCACAATGCTTAGAAATATATCTTCAATAAAACAGAACTGGAAAGACACCACAGATCAATTGGCACTTGATAAAGAAATTGGGGTTAACATTCTAGTTGGAGTTCAATGTATAAAGAAAGACAGCACCTTGCATAACCTCAGCATGTCCCAAAGTGCCTCACAGCCACTGAGATACTTTTGAAGTACAGTCACTGTTGTAATGTAGGGAAATGCAGCAAGCTCCCACAAACAGCAATGTGATAATGACCAGATAATCTTTTTTTAGTATGTTGATTGAGAGATAAATATTGGCCAGGACACTGGGGAGAACTCCCCTGCTCTTCTTCGAAATTGTGCCGTGGGATCTTTTACATCCACCTGAGAGAGCAGACAGGGCCTCGGTTTAACATTTCAGCGCTCCCTCAGTACTGCCCCTCCGACAGTTCAGTGCTCCCTCAGTACTGCCCCTCCGACAGTTCAGTGCTCCCTCAGTACTGCCCCTCCGACAGTTCAGTGCTCCCTCAGTATCGCAAGTTGTGCTCAAGTCTCTGAAGTGGGGCTTGAACCCACAACCTTCTGACTCAGAGGCGAGAGTCCTACCCACTGAGCCACGGCTGATGACATCATAGGTGCAGCAATCTTAGTTTAACTAAAAAAATATCAACAGAGCTTTTTCTCCCGCCCTGTGCCCCGCCCACCCGTTAAACCAACGCAAGGAGTCTCAGACCGTGATCTGGCGGTTAAATTATTCCAACACATGCTTGACTTTGCTGATTATCGCCATCACCATAGATTGCACTTAAATAGCACTTGTAGTCTGGATTGCACCTGCTCGAACCATTCCATCCCATAATAGCATCGTCTGGTATTGTGGTTACGTGACTTTAGACTAATTTCCCTCTTCCCCCCTCCATTCTCCTGCCTTCCCCTCTCCCTCTCGGTGATCTATCCCTGTCTATATACGATGTATGTGGATGTATATGAACTATGGTATGTTACACCCTGCTGTGCTGGGTAAAAATAATACTATTCCAGCACCACCACCCCTGCCCATCCAAGAATAATATCTGGAATTGGGAGAGAGCGATCCACATTCTTGCAAAGTATGTTCAGGAGCTTAGTGAAAAAACACAATACCAATACATCAGCCCAAAGGAGGAAAAGACGAGTTAACTGTCTACATGGAAACTTGGTTATTTGGAAGTGGAGTCAGCGAGCTGTGAGTACTTGTCACACTCCAGGAATGTAGTGATTCTTCTATCTCACTGAATTACTTGATTGTGGGGAAAGGACTCAGGGGAGGGAGAAAGAAAAAAAGACTTGGATTTATATAGCGCCTTTCATGACCACCGGACGTCTCAAAGCGCTTTACAGCCAATGAAATACTTTTGGAGTGTAGTCACTGTTATAATGTAGGAAAGGGGGAGGAAACTTGGGGGAGAGTGGGGCGTGGGGACCCGGGGTGGGGGGGGTGGGTGAGGGAACCCATTGGGGGAGATGGGATGCGGGGGCAGGGCCGGGGGGGGGGGGGAGGGACCTGGTTGGACAAGGAGGGTTGGGTGTCCACTAATGCTCTTCAGTAACCAGCAACCAGGAGATGAGCAAAACCAACCCTGGGTGATTTATCCTCGGGTTCTCGGGGCTCTGCCTTTAAAATCCTTCCTTCTGGTTAAACTCCAGAATACGGTCAGTGTGAAAAGTCAGACTGATTTCAATTCAGCTTCACAACCCGAAGAGGTAGAAGAATGGAACACATTCGTTCAATGAAGAGATTTTTTTGCCTTTCCCTTTGCCTCCCTGTCCATTATTCCAGAGTTCAGAGAACAGGCCAGCTACCTACTCCGAGGTTCCGGCCAATGCTGAACTCAGGCCTATGGTAACCCCGAAAGCAGCCGGACTTGCCTCCCCCTGGTTTTTGCGGCTTGTCTCTGGTTTGAGCCCTTCACGTACGCTCTTGCTGGATCACGCACTTTGCGGACGGGAGATACAGGGGCACAAGATCACCTCTGGCACCTGGTGCTTTAGGCTGTTTGTGCAACGAGGGAGTGAGGTAACACATCACATGATTCACACAATCATATCCAGCAATGGCAGCCTTTCAGATTGCTCCTCACTCCATTGCAGTCCTTCACATAATAATTCCGCCGATGCTGCAACAGTCACGCCTTGGCGATTATTCATAGATTATTAAAGAAACCTTTGCTGCTTTTATTTCAGTTTACTGAACTGATCAACTGCCTTGTGACTAGGTGTCAGCCTTGGCTCAGTGGCAACAATCTCATCTCTCCCTAGTGTCCTTCCCAATATTTGTTTCACAACCAACACCATTAAAACTGATGATCTGGCCATTATCTCATTGCAGTTTCTGGGAGCTTGCTGTGTACATTACAACATTCAACAGTAATTACACTTCATTGGCTGTGAAGTGCTTTGGGACGTCCAGAAGTTGTGGAAGGTGCTACAGAAATGCAAGTTCTTTCTTCCATCACAATACAACATCCCTGCTTCATGGAGCATGCACCAGTTAACTCCCAACAGAATGAAACCGTTGTATTCTTGCTGTCCTTAAAAGAATGATTTAATGTGCTCCATTGTTAGTGAATGAATAAATGTACTGTCCATTGTGTAACTGCAATACACAAAACAGAGCGGTCACAGGTTAGACCTCTTGTCTGTGCTGAGACCGCAAAGGGACAACAGTTATCCTCACTCAGCCAGGGTACATGCTTCTGGTTACTATCCAGTCACCTGACTGCAAGGGACGTTGGGTGAACACAGGGTCGGACTTGACTAAGATGCCCTCCATTTTGAAGTATCTTGCCAACGCTTTTTGTCTAAACGCACACGTTAACACGACCCTTTCGGCATGCTACCATTGCACTGTCAACACAACACACCCATATCTTTCAGGAGAGGAGGAGGAAATTGGAACGTTGGGGGTGTGGGAGGGGCAAAGAATTGAAGGGGGAATGACTCACCCATTATTAGCTACTAGAACCATACTGGAATAAAGGACACTGCTCTCCCTTTCTCCTGATCCCTATTTCAAACTTGCTGGATGATTCCCTGGAGCCACTATTGACATTTTACTGATTAAGCCAGTGGAGGGCTCTCCGACTTCTGTCCCATTTACAGGACATCCATGCTCATTTATCTCACCATTTATCGAAGCTATTTATCAAGCTTTCTACCCAAGTCTATGTCTGTCCCTCTGGGTATCACATTCCAAAGCCTTATATTTTGGTTTCATGTGTAGAAGAATCTTGCGGTGCGTTGCCAGCTAGCTGTGAGTGTTGTGGGGTGTGGGTGACTGCAGTTTGCTCCAGTGCCATTTCAGGACATGGGCCATTATGAGGAGGTCCTCCGAGCACAAATTATAACAGCCATAGAATTAGGACGATTTGGAACACGTCAATAGGGTGGCACTGGGCAGCGATTAATGCCCCAAAACATTCCCTGAGAAGGACACCACAATCTCCTCATCAAACATTTTAAAAGTTTTAGTTGCATTGTGAGCTGGTTTTCATTGTGGATTCAGCAGACTGTACCTGGCCCTGCCACCAGTCACAGAATGCTTCAAGTGCACCCGTGGGCACCATGTGATCGCTCTGTAAGGTCACCTGGCATGCATTGTCTTAGGGAGTTGGAGCGGAATTTCCGGAATTGGCTGCAGGCTCTTTTTCACCTCTCCCGTGGATAGCGTGGTTCGGGTAGGAGGGAATGCTGCGAGAGATTGCACCGTTGGCTGGCGGAGGCAGCCATATGGGCCTCATGGTTGCTCTCTCATCCTTTCACAGGTTTATGTTTGTAAAACCTGTCACTGACCCTGGGCCTGACATTTATAAAAATGTTCCAATTTGGAAAGCTCCTCACCAAACAGCAATTGAACTCTAAATGATCTTACCCTTGTTTACTTAACAGCAATTAGACTTTGTGGATTTAAAGGAAGACAATGTTACCTTAACAACAAAATAATAATGTGCATTTCATGTTAGAATGATCCTGATCAAATCAACTATCATCCAACTCACCATGAGCAATGCCAGGGGAGGTGGGTTCACTATACAGGGCCAATGGTTTCTGGTGTGAACAAAGCAAATTCCATTTGTAGACCACAGGATTGGTGGTGGTGTTTTGGGGGATTGTATTCCCTCAACTATAACTTTGATGAAAACTGGTCCCTTCAATCACATCACACTTAATGACAGTCTGTAATTTAATTAAAGCTCTTAATTAATGATCAGCTTCAGTTAATCTGCAACAGAAACTCAGGGTCAATCTTCCCTCAGCGTTGTTTTGAGTTTTTATTCAGCCTGTAAAGAACTTGTTGCTTTCTCCGTTTCACCAAACTTCCAGCCAGTAACATTCCTGAAATTACTGCTGAGGTGATGCTTAGTTGTCAGAAACACATCCCCTCGATTTAAAGGGCTGCCAAGAATTCAGGGTTTTTTAAATAGAGGGAAATTGTAGTGGAGTTCGACCTTTAATAATAGTGATTAG
Source organism: Pristiophorus japonicus (assembly GCF_044704955.1). NCBI lineage: Eukaryota > Metazoa > Chordata > Chondrichthyes > Pristiophoridae > Pristiophorus > Pristiophorus japonicus. The sequence goes on along the minus strand of NC_091998.1, from coordinate 3,451,576 downwards.
ATGTCACAAAACTATCAAGACTTGCATATCAATGCATTGTCTTTTGTATTTGATTTATTTCTGTTCCCTCTCTTGTCCCTAATCTACTCTATCCTCCTCCAACAGCAAGTGAGGTATCCAACATCTGGAGATGAGTGTTACCACTAATGCTTGGCTGGATCATCAGCAACTAGACTTGGGTTGTGCAAGAGGTCTTCTCCAGAACATCTTTGCCTGCTTCACCAGTGACTCATTGGGAATGGGCAAGTGGAAGAAAGTGAAGTGATTTGGAGTATGTGCTGGTCCTGGGCAGTATCTCAGTGCGCTGGGCACTATCTCAGTGTTGTGGGCAATATCTCGGTGTGCTGGGCACTATTTCGGTGTTGTGGGCAATATCTCAGTGTTCTGGGCAGTGTCTCGGTGCCCTGGGCGGTGTCTCAGTGCCCTGGGTAATATCTCGGTGCCCTGGACAGTGTCTCGGTGCCCTGGGCGGTGTCTCAGTGCCCTGGGTAATATCTCGGTGCCCTGGGCAGTGTCTCGGTGCCCTGGGCGGTGTCTCGGTGCCCTGGGTATTTTTTTCGGTGCCCTGGGCGGTGTCTCGGTGTTGTGGGCAATAGCTCGGTGTGCTGGGCAGTGTCTCGGTGTGCTGGGCAGTGTCTCGGTGGGCTGAGCAGTATCTTGGTGTTGTGGGCAATATCTCGGTGTGTTTGTTAAGCAGTGTCTCGGTGTGCTGGGCAGTGTCTCGGTGGGCTCAGCAGTATCTTGGTGTTGTGGGCAATATCTCGGTGTGCTCGGCAATATCTTGGTGTGCTGGGCACTATCTCGGTGTGCTGGGCACTATCTCCGTGTGCTGGGCAGTATCATTGGTGTGCTGGGCAGTGTCTCGGTGCCCTGGGCAATATCTCGGTGCCCTGGGCGGTGTCTCGGTGCCCTGGGCGGTGTCTCGGTGCCCTGGGCAATATCTTGGTGCCCTGGGTGGTGTCTCGGTACCCTGGGCAATATCTCGGTGCCCTGGGCGGTGTCTCGGTGCCCTGGGTGGTGTCTCGGTGCCCTGGGCAGTGTCTCGGTGCCCTGGGCGGTGTCTCGGTGCCCTGGGCAATATCTCGGTGCCCTGGGCGGTGTCTCGGTGCCCTGGGTGGTGTCTCGGTGCCCTGGGTGGTGTCTCGGTGCCCAGGGCAGTGTCTCGTTGCCCTGGGCTGGTGTCGCTACGGGGACAATCCCAACTCAGTCTTTATCATAAGTATTCTGATGCATTTGATGTGATGCAGATTGCATGGTTCCAGTACAAGAAGGGTTAATCTGGATCCCGTGGCAATCAGTGTCTCCATGTTTACTCTGGGATAGGGGAACTTTCAGAATTTAGTCAAACAAGGATTTAAATGGCACTGATGAAAATGATTCATTTCTTATGAAGCAAAGAATGGATTTGCCTGTATTAAAGAAAATATATTTGTATTGTGGGAGCCTTCCTAATGTCAAATTCTTTATCATATTTGTTTGCTGAATAAATGAGAAACAAAATAAACTTTTGACTTACAATTTAGGATTGGGAGTAACCGAGAAAGCACTTGTGTCATGTGGTCATTTAATGCTAGACTTTGGTTTCTTTGGTCCAACTACAGACTTGCAGCAGTGTTCCCATACCTGTCTCATCACTGAGCTAGTGAGTCACTGCATACCGAATGCATGAGGACACACTTGGGACAGATGAAGTGCCAGATGTCATGAGCTTGTGTTCAGTTTAACTAAATATAGTTCTGGTCGGTGATGTGAACAGGTGTAATTTCATGGTTCCGGACGGCACACATTGGGTGACTTTCACCTGCCCCACCTGGGTAATAATCTGGGAGAGTAAATCGACCGCCTGGAATAGAACCCATCCGATTGGTGTCAATAGGCTGAGAATCGGGCGGGTTCCGCAATGAGCGGCCAATCGGCTGACCTGCCAGATGGTGAAATTTGCCCCATGGTTTATGATATAATAAAATGATTCTGTTTGCCTTTTAGTTTCAGTCTGTAAATCATGAGGGGTCGAGACCGAGTAGATAGAGAGAAATTGTTCCCATTGGCAGTCGGGTCGAGAACCAGAGGACACAGATTTAAGGTGATTGGCAGAAGAACCAAAGGCGACATGAAGAAAAACTTTTACACAGCGAGTGGTTAGGATCTGGAATGCGCTGCCTGAGAGGGTGTGTGTCATGTATTCAACTATCATTGTAACCCATGTATAAGCTGACCTAAGTTGTACACCTTGAGAACACTGACGGGGTGAGCTTGTGGGAGACACTCCTAACCTGGACTTTCAGGTATAAAAGGGGAAGCTCCACCCACCTTCATCACTTGAGGTCTTGGTAATAAAGGTAACTGGTCACAGAGTGACCTTCTCTCAAGTATGGGCCTCGTGTGCATTTATACTGTATCGTAAGGACATATCATTGGCGACGAGAAACTGGGATTTAAACCACGCGAGCATGGCCACAAGCAGCACAGAAGAGAGGTACTGTGTTGGTGATGATTGGGATGACTTTATTGAGAGACTACAGCAAAGTTTTGTCACTAAGGGATGGTTGAGACAGGATTCGGCCGACAAACGCAGGGACTCATCTCCTGACGGTTTGTGGATCCAGAACGTACTCCCTGATGAAGGACCTTCGAACGCCAGAGAAGCCGGCGGACAAGATGTTCGAAGAGCTCAGTAAGTTGATCAGGGAACACTTTAAACCGGTGAGCAGCATGCACATGGTGAGACACCGGTTTTACATGCACCGGCGGCGAGAAGGGCAAAGCATTCCTGACTTCGTCGCAGACCTCCAGCGACTGGCGAGCCTATGTAAGTTCCCAGATGCATGCAGAGCGGAGATGCTGCGAGACTTTTTTTATTGAGGGCATCGGGCACGCTGGGGTTTTCAGGAAACTGATTGAGACCAAAGACTTGACCTTGGAAGCGGTGGCTCTGATAGCCCAGACATTTATCTCAGGGGAGGAAGAGACCAGAATGATGTATGACAAAAGTCTTGGCTCAAATGTGGCAAACGACCAGGGAGTCAACATTGTTAACGCGGCACACAGTTCTCTCGGCAGAAAAGGGCAATCGGACATGCCCGAGCATGTAGTCGAACCCAAAGGGGGAATTCAACAGAAACAATGGCTAGCTGAACGGCAATTCATGCCACAGCAATGGACAATGCGGCCAGTAATGGGGCCATCAACACCTGTTAATGGTGCGCTTAAGGACAGTTACAGAGACAGTCAGAGACAATCGACTGGCAATGGACCTTTTGTTTCCAACAACGGGGCCTCTAGCTCATTCTGGAGGTGTGGAGGCAAACACCCAGCCAGAGCTTGCAGATATCAGCAATATACCTGCAGAAACTGCAATGTCAACGGTCACTTGGCGCATATGTGCAGGAAGCCTGCAGCCAGGTCGATGTACAAGGAGTACGGGCCCGATGTAAGCCCTACGAGGCCAAATGAATAGTGGGGGAAATTGCTGGAAGCTGAAGTTCAGCGAGTTCATGTGGAACACATATACAGTTCATACACCAGGGCGCCACCGATAATAATAAAAGTGCTCCTCAGTGGCATCCCAGCATTAATGGAGCTAGACACGGGGGCCAGCCAGTCCCTGATGAGTATCAAACAGTTCGAAAGGTTGTGGGTGTCCAAGGCCAGGAGGCCAAAATTATTGCCGATTGATGCACAGCTACGGACATATACAAAGAAGATCATTCCAGTGCTTGGCAGCGCCACGGTAGTTGTGACCCACAAAGATTCGGAGAACAGATTGCCACTCTGGATTGTCCCAGGGGATGGTCCCGCACTACTGGGGAGGAGTTGGCTTGCTGTTATGAACTGGAAATGGGGCGATGTCAATGCAATTTCTTCTGTGGAGCGAGTATCATGCTCACAGGTCCTGGACAAATTTGACTCATTATTTCAACCCTGCATCGGCATTTTCATGGGGACCAAGGTAGTGATTCACATAAACCCGGACGCCAGGCCAGTACACCACAAGGCCAGAGCGGTGCCGTACGTGATGCGGGAATAGATAGAATGCGAATTGGACCGCCTGCTGAGGGAAGGCATCATCTCACCAGTCGAATTCAGTGACTGGGCGAGCCCGATTGTGCCAGTCAGGATATGTGGCGATTACAAGGCCACCATCAATCGGATGTCACTCCAAGACCAGTACCCGCTACCGAGAGCGGAGGACCTTTTTGCGACGCTATCCGGTGGCAAACTTTTAAAAAAATTGGACCTGACCTCAGCTTACATGACCCAGGAGCTGGCAAGTGAGTCGAAGAAGCTGACCACCATCACGACACACAAGGGGTTGTTTGAGTATAACAGATGTCCGTTCGGGATTCGTTCGGCCGCCGCGATCTTTCAGCAAAATATGGAAAGCCTCCTCAAGTCAATTCCAAGGACGGTGGTTTTTCAAGACGACATTCTCGTCACGGGTCGCGATACTGAAGAACACCTCCGCAACCTGGAGGAGGTGCTACGCAGACTGGACCGGGTAGGGCTGCAACTGAAAAAGGCGAAGTGCGTCTTCCTAGCTCCAGAGGTAGAATTCCTGGGGAGGAGGGTAGCAGCAGACAGGATCAGACCCACTGCGTCCAAAATGGAAGCGATCCAGAGAGCACCCAGACCCCGTAACACGACGGAGCTGCGTTCGTTCCTGGGGCTCCTGAACTATTTTGGTAACTTTCTTCCCAAATTGAGCATGCTGTTAGAGCCGCTACATGTGCTCCTACGCAAAGGTCGTGATTGGGTCTCGGGGGACAGCCAGGAAAGGGCTTTTGATAGAGCACGCAACTTGTTATGCTCCAACAAACTGTTACCGTTATATGACCCTTGTAAGAAACTTGTGTTAACGTGTGATGCGTACGTCCTATGCGGTCGGGTGTGTGTTGCAGCATGTGAATGCCAATGGTCAGTTACAGCCGGTAGTTTATGCCTCCAGAAGTCTGTCCCAGGCAGAAAGGGACTACGGGATGGTAGAAAAGGAGGCGCTAGCATGTGTATATGCAGTAAAAAAAATGCACCATTACCAGTTTGGCAGGAAATTTGAGCTGGAGACAGATCACAAACCCCTAACATCCCTTTTGGCCGACAACAAGGCCATAAATGCGAATGCATCGGCCCGCATACAGAGGTGGGCACTTAGGTTAGCCGCCTATGACTACACAATTCGACACAGACCGGGCACCGAAAACTGTGCCGATGCACTCAGCAGGCTCTCACTAGCCACCACTGAGGGGGCAACTGAGCATGATGCTGAGATGGTCATGGCTGTTGAAGCTTTTGAAAGCGAAGGCTCACCCGTGACAGCCCGTCAGATTAAAGTCTGGATAAATAAAGACCCGCTACTGTCTTTAGTTAAGAAATGTGTCCTGAATGGGGACTGGGCAGCCACGTATGGGGCATATCCTGAGGAATTTAAACCATTTCATAGGCGCAAGGATGAACTCTCAATTCAGGCCGATTGCCTACTGTGGGGAAACCGAGTAGTCATGCCCCAGATGGGCAGAGAGGTGTTTATCAGCAAACTTCACAATGAGCACCCGGGCATTGTCATGATGAAGGCAATTGCCAGGTCACACGTTTGGTGGCCAGGGATAGACGCAGATCTGGAACTTTGTGTTCGCAGGTGCAACACGTATGCTCAGCTGGGTAACGCACCCAGGGAAGCCCCCCTTAGCCCCTGGTCCTGGCCCACCAAGCCATGGTCACGCATCCATGTGGACTACGCAGGTCCTTTCATGGGAAAAATGTTTCTGGTTGTAGTAAACGCCTACTCCTAATGGATTGAGTATGCCATTTTAAATTCAAGCACATCCTCTGCCACGGTAGAAACTCTATGGGCAATGTTCGCCACCCATGGTCTATCGGATGTCTTGGTCAGCGACAATGGCCTGTGCTTCACAAGCACTGAATTCCAGGACTTCATGGCAGACAATGGAATCAACCATGTCAGAACGGCACCGTTCAAGCCGGCCTCAAACGGTCAGGTGGAACGAGCAGTGCAGATAATCAAACAGGGGATGCTCAGAATCCAAGGGGGTTCCCTACAAAGCCGCTTAACACGCCTCCTGTTGGCCAATAGATCCTGACTACACACGCTCACAGGGGTTCCACCCGCAGAGCTGCTAATTAAAAGGACACTCAAAACCAGGTTATCCCTTATACACCCTACTATGAAAGAAATTGTTGAGAGCAGGCGTCAGTCACAATGTGATTACCATGACAGGAATGCGAGGGCGCGATGTTTTTGTCCTTAATTATGCTGCAGGGCCCAAGTGACTTTCAGGCAGTGTGATTGCCAAAGAGGGGAATAGGGTTTTGGTAGTTAAACTTACCAATGGACAAATCTGCTGCAAACACGTGGATCAAACTAAAAGGAGGTTCAGCAACCTCATAGAAGAAGCAGAGGAAGAACACGACGTAGAGTTTACTCCACCACAGGTGACCGAACACTGGAACCAAGTGGAGGAGAGCCCAGTCACTGTGGGCAGTCCGGACAGGCCTGAGGCACCGCAAACAGCAGACACTCAGGCCAGCACCCAACAACCGGAGCCCCAACTCAGGCGCTCTGCAAGGGAGCGTAAATCACCAGAGACACTTAACCTGTGATCCCAATAAGACTTTGGGGGGAGGTGATGTCATGTATTCAACTATCATTGTAACCCATGTATAAGCTGACCTCAGTTGTACACTGACCACAAGGGGGTGAACTTGTGGGAGACACTCCTAACCTGGACTTTCAGGTATAAAAGGAGAAGCTCCACCCACCTTCATCACTTGAGGTCTTGGTAATAAAGGTAATTGGTCACAGAGTGACCTTCTCTCAAGTATGGGCCTCGTGTGCATTTATACTGTATAGTAAGGACATATCAGTGGTGGAGGCAGACTCAATCGTGGCTTTCTAAATGGAATTGGATAAGTACCTGAAAGCGCCCTTAGGACGTTTTACTACATTAAAGGCGTTATATAAATATTGTTGCTGAGAGCAGGGAGCAGAATGAAATTTACAGTGATATGTAGCCTCTAAATTCATAGTCTAGCTTTTCAACAATTTCCGGTGATAAAATTGTTTGCCACACTGTTAACATATAAATATATACATGTATCAATGTTTGTCTATCGATACTATTATTACATATGCACTCTTGGTCTGTCACACTTCAGATGGCATGCACCGTCTGATGACAAGAGTAATTCTTCAATGTGCACATCAGCCACCTACTCAACTACACGGAGCATCATCCCAGAGCTGATCCTGTCCACACCCGAGCCTTTTTGCTAATTTATTCCTGGGATGTGGGCATCGCCAGCAAGGCCAGCATTTATTGCCCATCCCTAATTGCCCTTGAGAAGGTGGTGATGAGCCGCCTTCTTGAACCGCTGCAATCCGTGTGGTGAAGGTGCTCCCACAGAGCTGTTAGAGAGGGAATTCCAGGATTTTGACCCAGCGATGATGAAGGAACGGCCGATATATTTCCAAGTCAGGGTGGTGTGTGACTTCTTATGCAACTTGTCCTTCTAAGTGGTAGAGGTCGTGGGTTTGGGAGGTGCTGCCGAAGAAGCCTTGGCGAGTTGCTGCAGTGCATCTTGTAGATGGTAGTCACTGCAGCCACGGTGCGCCGGTGGTGGAGGGAGTGAATGTTGAAGGTGAATGTTTATGCTTCACATATGATCCTTATTGTTCCCTCGCTACCCCGAGTACTGAGACCGAATGCTGTGCCCAAAATACCGGTCATGCTGACATCAGCTTACGCAGCCCAGACCAAGGATTGAATGAAACTTTCCTACTCTGCATTTCTCAGCTATTCATTGTCTGAGTGACTGGGGGAGTTTCCCCCACCCCACACACACACCATGTTTAACTCTCTTTGCTAACATCAGCTAAGATATTTCAAATGTAGTTGCGAAGAAAGCTTTCTGTTCCAACAATGTGCCTCAGTCCCGAACCGTGCAGAGTCGTGGAGGTTTTCATTTCCCACACCAACTTGCGTTAACCTTTCTGAGTGAGACTAGTTGTTGAGGACCGCAGTTTACAAACTATTGTTTGTGTGTAGAACCTTCTGAAATAACAACACATTCCCAGGGACCCTCATCCTAATTTCCAAAGGAAAACAGTGCTATAATGTTCATTGGTGCTTGCTAAGCCAACCAATGGAGCCTGCAGTGTGCAGCAAGGTGCTGAGGTGGTTTGCTATTGTGATCCTCTGCTGCACTCAAACATTCCACTCAACATGACAGCAAGGACAGGTGCCAACAAAGTAACCTTCAAAACAATCAGCACTGCCAGCTAACAGAAGCACGAATCTGGAGCTGACAACTGACGCACAAATATACCAATGATGAGTTCACAGATTTTATATTCATGCCACTTTGCAAAATGCCCTTTAATTCTTGTATTTCATAGGAAAAGTAGGTTTGAAAAATAGCACATGAGACCTCATTACCAATTATTTCAATTTAATTTGGAGTTCGCTTTGTGACATGTGCCTTCCATCAAGAGAATCATATTTTAATGACGAGTTCCAGGATCACATATATGGACAAAGCAACAGTTTCCACTGATCATAATCCTGATGGCCAAAACAAGGCTGACTCATAAAACTAGTTGAGCATCTCTGTTCGTCCTAATTTTAACCAAAGCAAGGCTTATACTGCTGCTTTTCCAAACCTGTATCCCCAAACCAAGCTGCTATTTCTGCTTTTCATCAACTAACTCTATACCAGGGCGACAGTTTTCATGGCTGGGTTACCCAAGGCCAGTGCAAAGTGATTGTTGTCCTCAACTCAGTCTCCGAAACAAGGCGGCTTTTGTAAACAATCAACTAACTTGTGAAAAGTGCCGAAATAAATGAAACTACTACACGCCATATTTCCAGAGTACAATGGGCCTAAAAATGTTTCCTAAGCTTTAATCTATTGCACACCAGACTCAAGCCTTCTCTGTAAGGAGAGTGACTGCAACTTCAATCAGTCTTAGCTTCAACTATTGCTATCCCAAATCCTAAAGGTACACCAAGGCCAATGATTGCTGCAATTTCAAGACTACAAATTCCGCTGAGAATGTTTTCACCAATTTTCCCAGAAAATGTTCTCCCATCCCTGCTCCTCCCCACACTTCCCCACCCTCTTTTCCTGCAATGATTAATTGTAGTCCTCTCTGCTACTCCTAGTCCTAACCTTAGAAAAAGATGAATTTTCTTCTCAATCCCAATCCTATTCTGTGATTCCCAAAACACAAGGCTACAGTTCCTGCAGCTTTGTCAGTACTCACTATAACTTTAAATGGACATTATGATATTTAGTGAGAGATTGACAATGAAGCAGAATTGGTCAAAGAGATCTTTAATTAGAAGTTAGCATAGATTTGTAAGTGTTTTTACAAATGTGTCAGAAATTTGTCAGCTATTTCCACAATCTGCCAGTGGCCAAGACTGTTTACCTCGCAATTCTGAAAGGTCAGTCGTCGTGGCACCAGCGGACTGGGTACTTGTGCACATAAATTGTCACCTCATATACATGTCATAATCTCCCCTTTTATTTGTGTGCAGTTCACTGTATTTGCTCTGTTTCAGCTCACTTTCCAATGTTCGTACAATTGCAGCAAACAGTTTTACCGTCAATCACACTTCTGAGGAAGAACAAGGACAGGAAAAATGAAAGAAAGACTTGCATTTATATAGCGCCTTTCACGACCATCGGACGTCCCAAAGTGTTTAATAGCCAATGAATTACTTTTGAAGTGTAGTCACTGTTGTAATGTGGGAGGATGAAGAACCCGATCATTTAGATTCATAGAATGATGCAGCACAGACAGAGGCCATTCGGCCCATCATGCCTGTGCCGGCTCTGTGAATGAGTGTGTGTTTGAGTACAGATCTGAATAATGGGATCAGAAATGATTGGGTTTTATGAGCAGGGGTGTAACTGTCTCTGTTAGCATCTATAAGCAATATTCCTAACAATGTGAGAAAATGAACATACTTTGTTATAAGAAATTACTTAAGTTGTCAATCGTTCTATTTGTTTTTTGACCTTGAATTAACCTGGCCTATCCCCAGGGAGAGAATCCAAGCTACACAAACTTCCAACAATAATAATAAAAAGAAAGACTTGTATTTATATAGCGCCTTTTATGACCAAGACATCTCAAGGCAAATACATCCAATGAAGTACTTTTGGAGTGCAATCATTGTTGTAATGCAGGAAACATGGCAGCCAATTTGAACACAGCAAGCTCCCACAAACAGCAATATGACCAGATAATCTGTTTTAGTGATGTTGATCGAGGGAGAAATGTTGCCAGGACACCAGGGATAACTTGTCTGCTCTTCTTCAAAATAGTGCCATGGGATCTTTGACATCCAACTGAGAGAGCAGATGGGGCCTCGGTTTAACGTCTCATCTGAAAGACAGCACCTCCGACAGTGCAGCACTCCCCCAGTACTGCAGTGGAGTGTCAGCCTAGTGTCAGTTCAAGTTTCTGGAGTGGAGCTTGACCCCTGTGCTTGCTGATTGGCTCCCGGATAAGCAATGCCTCGATTTCAAAATTCTCATCCTTGTTTACAAATCCCTCCATGGCCACACCCCTCCCTATCTCTGTAATCACCTCCAGCCCCACAACCTCCCGAGATGTCTGCGCTCCTCTACTGCCCACCTGAGCATCCCTGATTATAATCATTCCACTATCGGTGGCTGTGCCTTCTGTTGCCTGGAACCCAAGCTCTGGAACTCCCTGCCTAAACCTCTCCACCTCTCTACATCTCTTTCCTCCTTCAAGATGCTCCTGAAAACATACCTCTTTGACCAAGCTTTTTGGTCACCTGCCCTAATTTCTCCTTATGTGGCTTGGTGTCAAATTTTTTGTCTCATAACACTCCTGTGAAGCTCCTTGCGATTTTTTACTATGTTAAAGGTGCATCAAGTTGTTGTTGTTGAACCCACAACCTTCTGACTGAGAGGTGACAGTGCTGCCCACTGAGCCACAGCTGACACTCATTGACACCAGATCTATTTTGATCACTCGATCACAGGGGGTAAGCAAGCCTCAAAGGGACAGGTTAGCTGTACCTCTGCGGGTTGGGCAGGCCATGAAGACAGTTGATGTGATTGCATCATAAAGGAAGACTGGCATTTATATAGCGCCTTTCACAACCTCAGGACGTCCCAAAGTGATTTACAGCCAATTAAGTATTTTTTGAAGTGTAGTCACTGTTATAATGTAGAAAAATAGGAGCTATGAAAATTTTTTTTTACTATTATTCTCGAATGGTCCATTGTTGCCCTGTTGGACTCTGTGGGTCTTTCGGAACCTGAACTCCTTCACATTGAGGTCTGCAGTTCTGGCCACCAGTGGGGTTTAACTTTGCTGGTATGCAGATGAATTCAATGTGACATTGAACTGTTTCCACACCAGGACTCCTCCTCACCAGGTTTGTGAATGTTCACCAGACACGGCGATCAGGTTTAGAAATTATTCCATTGAAATATATCCAAAAGAATTTGATGCAATCGATCGACTTAAAGCTACAATCCTGAATAATAAAGGTTAAAGACCCCTGCTAGAAATGCACAGGAGCAGGAGGGAGAGGAATGCGAGTGTCGCTGCCACATGTGCTGTCTGAGCGTTAGCTATCAATTCTCCAGCCGTGTAAAACGATCCGATGTGTGTGAGATCCTGAGTGTCCTGCTCTTGGAAAAAACACCCCCTGTTCGCACCCGCTGCTCTTCAAAGTTACACTTCGTTTATCTACAGATCTTCGAAGTTCGACTTTTCGTTTTTTTTCCCGGGTAGTTTGAGATCAAGTTGGGAAAACTATAAACCGGTTGATCAGGACCTGAGCCAATTACCCTTCAAACTGGCCAGGCCAGGCACAGTGGACGGCACTAATAGAACCAGGAATGGGGTGACCCTGTCACCTGGCCCCTAACTTACAGCTGGTCATTGGGGAATTGGGGAGACAGGGGCTCTTGCTGTTAATTTTACCTGTGAGTCCTGCTCTGGGGAAGGGGGGGGTCTCTCTTTCTCTCTCTGGGGGTCTCTCTATGAGTTGGGGAGGGGGCTTCCTCTGAATAATAGCTTTCTCTTTGGGTGGGGTCTCTCTCTGGAGGGGAAGGGGATCTCTGGGTCTCTCTCTGCGGGCTCTCTCTGGGTGGGGTCTCTCTCTGGAGGGGAAGGGGATCTCTGCGGGCTCTCTCTGGGTGAGGGCTCTCTCTCTCTCTGGAGTCTCTCTCTGGGGGAGGGCGGGGGGGCGCTCTCTGTGACCGGGTTTCAGGGGTCGCGGTGCTGTCCTACCTTGGAGACTTGGAGCGGCTTGTGCTGGTGGGACCCTCCCTGAAGCCTGAAGCCCCAGGGAGCCCCGCCGCCGAGGGTGACGAGCGCCTCTTCCCCGGTGCCCATGGCTTCTCCTGGCGTCCTTCAGCAAACGGTGAGACCCTGGGACCTCTCCAGCGCCCCGACCCTCGCCATCATTCACATCGCGGTGCGGGCAGGGCTGGCTGCAGGCTCCGGGAGGTAAGTGTGAGCCACTCGGCTCCAGTCCCTGCCTGGTTAACACTGCCGGAGTCGCATCTGGGGCTCGATGCAGACTTGGTGAAGGGCCAGATTTCAGCACATGTTGTGTCAATCTCACAACCCCGCTGTGGAAAGATTCAAAAGGAAACTGGGAATGAATGATGAACAGAACGCTCTCAAACTCTTCTCAAGAGCCGTGTTTGTTTTATGTGCAATGTCACAGGAACAATAACCTCATTTCCAAAGGCACATGCCTGGGGTGTGAGATCAATGGGGAGAGCTGCTCAGCGCTGGATTCTGTCTCTGAGCAACTTCACGGCGAGAAGATAGTTCAGGGTATTCGATTATTGCAAGAATTGATTCCTGAAGGAACAATATGGATTGCTGATTGATTCAGATATCGTTTTTATTTTGATTTATTGCAAGATTTAGCTTTGGTTGTGAAAAATAATATTTATTCATTGCAGACACGTCATGCACTGACTGTGCCAACAGCCACAACAACCCCAGCAACTCAGAAATGCAAAGCACTGCCTGCACGCTGCTACTGCACAACGTGTCTGTCATTCCATTATACGAAAAAGAAAGACTTACATTTCTATAGCGCCTGTCAGTGTCAGCCGTGGCTCAGTGGGTAGCACCTTCGCCTCTGAGTCAAAAGATTGTGGGTTCAAGTCCCACACCAGGGACATGAGCACACAAATCTAAGCTGACACTCCCAGTGCAGTGCTGAGGGAGCACACACTGTCGGAGGTGCCGTCTTTCAGATGAAACGTTAAACCGAGGCCCCGTCTGCTCTGTCAGGTGGATGTAAAAGATCCCATGGCACTATTTTGAAGAAGAGCAGGGGAGTTATTCTTGGTGTCCTGGGACCAATATTTATCACTCAATCAACATCACTGAAACAGATTATCTGGTCATTATCACATTGCTGTTTCTGGGACATTTCTGTGTGTGGTAGCTTGCTGTGCGCAAGTTGGCTGCCGCCTTTCCCACATTACAACAGTGACTACACTCCAAAAGGCTTTGAGACGTCTGGTGGCCTTGAAAGGTGCTATATAAATGCAAGTCTTTCTTTTCTTTCACGACCTTGGGACGTCACAAAGCTGTTGTAATGTAGGAAATGCAGCAGAAAATTTGTGCATAGCAAGTTCCCACAAACACCAATATGATGATGACCACATAATCTGTTTTTGACGTGTTGGTTGAGGGATACATATAGACTGACCAGGACACCGGGGATAACTCCTCTGCTCTTCTTCGAAATAGTGCCATGGGATCTTTTACATCCTCCTGAGAGATCAGACACGGCCTCGGTTTTACATCTCATCTGAAAGACGGCACCTCCGACAGTGCAGCACTCCCTCAGCATTGTGCTGGAGATTTTTGTGCTCAAACCTCTGGAGTGGGACTCATGATCTTCCGACTCAGTGGCGAGAGTGCTACCAACTGAGTCACAGCCGACACCTCCATAACATCAGCAAGATTAGGAGTGGGGATATTGTCAGTTCCTTAAAGCTCTACGACCATGTGAAGGGCACTATTTAAATGCAGATTGTCTTACGTTGTAAATATTGAGCTCTGTGTCACACATCGTGATTTGGAAATGTATCACCATTTCTTAATCGTTGCTGGGTCAGTATCCTGGAATTCCTCACCTAACGCAATCATGAAAGCACCTTCACCACACGGACTGCAGCGGTTCAAGAAGGCTGCCCACCACCACCTTCTCAAGGCAACTAGGAGTGGGCAATAAATGCCGGCCTTGCCAGCGATGCCCACATCCCTTGAAAATATTAAAATATGTGACAGAATGGTTGCAGCTGATGTAAATATTCATAGAACCCATTTTTGGTGTTTTCACATCCAGACCCCCCCGCCCCCCCCACCCATGCTCACCTGCATCCCAGCCAAATTCCACTGGCTCCCCATCCTACAACACATGGACTTCAAAATCTTCACCTGCTCTATAATTCCGTTCATGCTCTTGTTTCCCCCAGATCCCAACTTGTTCACCTTACATCAAAACTTGCCCTCATCACTGTGTGTCCATCCCTTCCTCTGCTATCAATCTCAAACATTCTTGACAGAGCTTTGCAGAATCACTGCCCACTTTCTGGAATTGTTTCTGCCACACTTCATCCCTCCTCACCTTCAAAACCCTCCACAAAACATACCTTCCGCACCTCACCTTTGGTCAACTCCCCAAGCTCCTCCCAATTCATCAGGGTCTGAATTTTTCACCCCTTCCTGTGAAGTGCCTTGATTTTAAAGGCTCTATAATAGAGTAAGTTTGTTTCTTCATATCTTCACACTCTTCTCTTGGAGAGATGAATGTGCAATGGAAGGATTCACAGGCTGATGAACAACCTGACACGCCACAATGTGAATACTTCTTCCATGGCCTTAACCATGATAGGGTTAGTCCTCTTGGGTGGGAGGGTTTTCTGGGCTCAGACAGACCAGGGGGTTGGCCAACCATACCCACCGGACCCAAGGATTCCACTGGGCAGCAGCCCAAAATTCCAAGCTGAAGCTCCAGTCTTCAGGATTGTCTGCCACAGGGTTTGAACCCTGCACCTCCTGACTCAGAGGCAGGGATACTCCCACTGAGCCAAAGGCTCCAGTGCAAACTGTTTGATCTTCTACCTGTTGCAGGAATGCCTTCACCTGTCGGCAAGTTGGTTTAGTCACCTCTTGTTTGTGTGGTGAGTGTGGCGCCACCTGCTGGCTCTCTTGTTGCAGAGCAATTCCATTGGGGCCATGTCTGAAATGGGGAACTGTTGAAACATATTTCAAGCTCCACATTCTCCTCCTCTTTTCTGATTTAGGTCCAGAATTTTAAGTCTATTATTTCAAAGCTAACATTTTCAGGTCTAAATCACCAAGTATGTTTCATTGTAAAATAAATTCAATCAGAAAAGAAGTACTTGCTGTCAAATTGTGAATTAAAATTGATATTCCTGCTAAGGTATAAAGAGACTGTTTTAATTTTGCTCAAGGTCTAGCACCTAGCTTACACTGTCTGTCTTGAATTGCAATGATTCTGCCCAGAAGCAAGCTCCGCACCTGTATTTTTTTATCTGATAATACTCCTGCGAAGCGCCTTGGGACGTGTTACTACATTAAAGGCGTTATATAAATACAATTTATTGTTGTGTTTAAATAGATCATCGCACAGGAACTTTTAAATGTATAGCCTGGGTGGGAATGCAGCATGCACTAAACATTTAAGTCAACACCAGGGACTCTTGAACACTTTTCAAACTAGCTTTGATAACACACTGGGCATGTTCCAACCCCAATGGTGTGAGAGTGCATTGTCCAGGCTGCTCCTCTCTGGAGACAGGCCAGGACTGAACCCTAATGTTGTCGAGTGCACAAAGCCCTGTATCATGTCACTCAAATGTCAGTCAACTATTTCCCAAATTAATCTTCCACTGTCCCCGCAAAATGTGACTGATTAGCCAGTACCAGTGCCGCCAGTCACTGAGCACTATCAGTGAGACAAGCTGTGTAATCACCCTGTAGGCTCCGTCCTCTATTTCTGTCTCGAATGATGTCCAAAATTTCCTGAAACATGTTGTACATATAAACTAATCGCAGGCAAAGTAGCACACACAAGCTATCGATGTTATCTATTTATTTGTCTAGAAATAAATTTTTTGTCTCACTCTAGAAACTTCAGCACATATTCCAGGCTGACCCTCATGTGCTGTACTGAGGGAGTGCTGCCCTATTGGAGGGGCAATACTGAGGGAGCGCTGCACTGTCGGAGGGGCAGTACTGAGGGAGTGCCGCACTGTTGGGGAGGCAGTACTGAGAGAGCGCCGCATTGTCGGAGGGGCAGTACTGAGAGAGTGCCGCACTGTCTGAGGGGCAATACTGAGAGAGCATCACACTGTCAGAGGGGCAGTACTGAGGGAGTGCTGCATTGTTGGAGGGGCAGTACTGAGGGAGTGCTGCACTGTCGGAGGGGCAGTACTGAGGGAGTGCCGCACTGTCGGAGGGGCAGTACTGAGGGAGTGCCGCACTGTCAGAGAGGCAGTACTGAGGGAGCGCTGCACTGTCGGAGGGGCAGTACTGAGGAAGTGCTGCACTGTTGGAGGGGCAGTACTGAGGGAGCGCTGCACTGTCGGAGGTGCCAACTTCTGATGAGACCTTAAACCAACAACGGTGATAACATTTCAAAACTATTTGGCTGTAAAGCACTATGAGATGTCCTGAGGTTGCGAAAAGCGCTATAGAAATCAAGTCTTTCAGTAAAGGAGAGCGAAAAGGCTCTTGGTGACAATGTGTTTGGTAAAGGGGGAGGAGAGCGGGTGCCCAGGTTTAGTAACCCCTTCATATCGGATAAACTGGAATCTGTAATGACCTGTTGCAAAACTGGATGACAGATGCAGCACCCGCTCATTACTGCACTGAATTGGCAGGCTAATTCATGTGCTCAAGGCCTTGAGTCGGACTTGAACTCACAGTCTTCCGACTCAGAGTACCATCAGCTTGAAGCCAGGGATCATTTCAATCACAAGAGCTGAGCTCTCCAATAATAGTTATTTTCACTCAACAGGACTATATTGGACAAGGGTTATGACCCAATTAGCCTCTGCTCATAGTGGTCTTACGCAAGTGAATCTACAAGAGGTAGAAGATCAGTAAGATAATGGCACTAAAGGCAGATAAATCCCCTGGACCTGATGACTTGCATCCAAGGGTTTTAACAGAAGGCAGGTATTGTGGATGCATTGGTTGTAATTTTCCAAAATTCTCTGGATTCTGGGGAGGTCCCAGCAGATTGGAAAACTGCAAATGTAACGCCCCTATTTAAAAAAAGAGGCAGACAAAACGCAGGAAACTATAGACCAGTTAGCCTAACAGCTGTGGTTGGAAAAATGTTGGAGTCCATTATTAAAGAAGCAGCAGCATAACATTTGTAAAAGCAAAATTCGGTCAGGCAGAGTCAGCATGGATTTATGAAGGGGAAGTCATGTTTGACAAATTTGCTGGAATTCTTTGAGGATGTAATGAACAGGGTGGATAAAGGGGAACCAGTGGATGTGGTGTATTTGGATTTCCAGAAGGCATTCGATAAGTGCCACATAAAAGATTACTGCACAAGATAAAAGTTTACAGGGCTGGGGGTAATATATTAGCATGGATAGAGGATTGGCTAACTAACAGAAAACAGAGAGTCGGGATAAATGGTTCATTCTCAGGTTGGCAATCAGTAACTAGTGGGGTGCCGCAGGGATCAGTGCTGGGACCCCAACTATTTACAATCTTTGTTAACAACATGGAAGAAGGGACTGAGTGTAACGTATCCAAGTTTGCTGACGATACAATGATGGGAAGAAAAGCAATGTGTGAGGAGGGCACAAAAATCTGCAAAAGGACATAGACAGGCTAAGTGAGTGGGCAAAAATTTGGCAGATGGAGTATAATGTTGGGAAGTGTGAGGTCATGCACTTTGGCAGAAAAAAATCAAAGAGCAAATTATTATTTAAATAGAGAAAGATTGCAAAGTGCTGCAGTACAGCGGGACCTGGGGGTACTTGTGCATGAAACACAAAAGGTGAGTATGCAGATACAGCAAGTGATCAGGAAGGCCAATGGTAGCTTGGCCTTTATTGCAAAGTGGATGGAGTATAAAATCAGGGAAGTCTTGCTACAGTTATACAGGGTATTGGTGAGGCCACACCTGGAATACTGCGTGCAGTTTTGGTTTCCGTATTTACAACAGGATATACTTGCTTTGGAGGCAGTTCAGAGAAGGTTCACGAGATTGATTCCGGAGATGAGGGGGTTGACTTATGAGGAAAGGTTGAGTAGGTTGGGCCTCTACTCATTGGAATTCAGAAGAATGAGAGGTGATCTTATCAAAACGTATAAGATTATGAGGAGGTTTGACATGGTAGATGCAGAGAGAATGTTTCCACTGATGGGGAGATTAGAACTAGAGGGCATGATCTTAGAATAAGGGCCTGCCCATTTAAAACTATGATGAGGAGACATTTCTTCTCTCAGAGGGTTGTAAATCTGTGGAATTCGCTGCCTCAGAGAGCTGTGGAAGCTGGGACATGAATAAATTTAAGACAGAAATAGACAGTTTCTTAAATGATAAGGAATAAGGGGTTACGGGGAGTGGGCGGAGAAGTGGAGCTGAGTCCATGATCGGATCAACCATGATCTTATTGAATAGCAGAGCAGACTCGAGGGGCCGTATGGCCTGCTCCTGCTCCTATTTCTTATGTTCGAATCATGTTGCATGGCAGAACAGGCTCGAATGGCCAACTCCGGCTCCTAATCCTTATTTCGAGTCACACTAATTTTGCTTTAACTTTGAAGGTAAAATGTGCACTTTTTCTGCCGAATTTCTCAAGGGGAGTGGGCCGAATGGGACGAATGGGCCGACTGGCCTCCTTGTGTGCTGATGGTATTGTGAGGGGTGAGTGGACATGGTGTGAGATCCCTCTCTGGGACTGAGTGCGATGTGAGGCAGTGAGTGGGAGCCACAGACACAAGGAACATGCCCAGGCAATGTCGTCACTGCGGCTCCCCTCGCTGCAAAGCGTCGGTGTTGGTCCCGCCCCTCTGCGCTGCTCGGATTGGACCAAAGCAGCTGATTGACAGCCCACTCTGAAATCCGATTGGTGAATCGTCCCATCAATCAGCAGGGACGCCCGCCGGCCCGAAATGGGCAGTGAGAGGGCGAGGGGCCGACCCCTGGATGACCCAGGCCCGCCTCGACCTTTCACCTTTCACCTCCGCAGCCACAAAGCGAAGCGGCGGCGGGGGAAGCTCGGCGCGCGCACTGCGGCTGCGCGACATCCGGGGGACGACGGGGTTTGTTGTGCGCGATGACGTTGATGGCGGGCGTCCTCACGTAGGTCATCACGTCGGGCCGTGCGTGAGGCCGAAGGAAGAGGCTCGCTGGAGGCGGACGTGGCAGCGGCGGAGAGAGAGAGAGAGAGAGAGGAGACGGGGAGGTGAGGGCGGGCGGCCCAGGGGGGAGGGACAGGGAGAGGCCCGGGCCCGGGCCCTGCTCCCCGCTCTAGGCCCCGCTCCCCGCTCTAGGCCCCAGGCCCGCTCCCCGGCCCGGGGCTTTGTTTTCCGCGCTGAGGTAAATCGGGCCGCTCCCCGGGACACACTCTCCCCCGCACCCCGCTCTCCCCGGGCTGCGGGCTGCGGGCTGTGACCCAGGCCCCGCTCTCGGCGCCTGCAGCGAAAGGAAGACTTGCATTTCTATAGCGCCTTTCCCGACCACCTGATGTCCCACTGAGGCAGCTCTGGAGGGTGGTCCCTGCTGTACTGTGGGGAAACACGGCAGCCAATGTGCGCACAGCAAGCTCCCACACTCAGCAGTGTGACCGTGACCAACCTGTTGCATTGTTGATTGAGGGATAAATATTGGACCAGGAACCGGGGAGAACTCCCCGCCTCCCGGCTCTTTAAAATACCGCCACGGGCACTGTCGCTTTAAATTCACTGCGCGGTCACTTCCCGCGGCAGCAGCTGGTGAGCGGCCTGCGCGGGACCCCCCGATTGCGGCAACATTGGCCGTGGGATCTTTTACGTCCACCCGAGAGGGCAGACGGGGCCTCGGTTTAACGTCTCATCTGAAAGACGGCACCTCCGACAGTGCGGCACTCCCTCAGCACTGCACCGGGAGTGTCAGCCTCGATTTATGGTGGTCAAGTCTCTGGAGTGGGGTTCACAACCCTCTGACCCGGAGGCGAGGGTTTTACCCACTGAGCCACAGCTGACATATATATTGAAATGCAACTTATCGGTTTAACGTGCGTTTTTTTTTTGTTGCACAGCGCACATGTTTGTAAAAAGAAAGCAAATAATGTTTTGTTTCTGATTAGTTCACTATAAAATTACACATTTTTTCTTTCAAATTAGTAAAATGGTCAGCTGTTGGAAAACCATGGTGAGAGTTCGGTGTTGTAATTTGCTCAGTTTGCCGTGCTGAGAGTTTTAAGATTGCCGGCTGGTGAATTCTGTTGTGAAGCTGGTTCATCCTGTTGTGTGGTGCGCCCAAGTGTTGCCAGTTCCAGAGTCTCGAAATAACCCAGGCCTGGTGATGCGCTCGACCTTCCTGATTTTACACTAAAATGTCAGCAATCCGAGAACGCTGATGGCACAGCCCCTGTAAATCCACGGCTGTTTGGTCCTTTCCCGTGAGCACTCGTCCTGTAAATTGCGAGTGTTTTCAGAATATTTATATTCCAGCAGGAATTCTGTCATTTTAAGTGACGGGTTTGGGAACAAATAGATAACCGACCTAAAAGTTGCTGTAGCATTTCCGCACTAGAAATAATTTTCATTTGCACACTGACGATGCACAGCTTTTTGTCTCTGCCTCCAGCCTGGATTTAAACTGATTTCTTGTCTGATCTGAAATTGTGGATGAGCCAGAACTTTCTAGCTCGGAATTGGCAAAAGCAAAGCAGTCCTCTTGGTTCCCACTTCGCACCTTGGTCCCTAGTTTTATCCCTGCTTCCGACTGCTCACTTAAGCTGAACTGCCAGTGCACAGTCTTCATAGAATCATAAAGCACAGAAAGAGGCCATTTGGACCATTGTGCCTGGGGTGGCCCTTTCGAAGAGCGATCCAATTAGTCCCACTCCCCTTCTCCTTCCCCATAGCCCTGCAAATTTTTCCTTTTCAAGTATTTATTCAATTCCCTTTTGAAAGTTACTATTGAATCTGCTCCCAACGCCCTTTAAGGCAGCGCGTTCCCGATCACAACAACTCACTGCGTAAAAAAATTCTCCATCTCTCCATGGTGCCTATTTGACCTTGAGCTGACCTTCAAACCCCACATTCACACCATCTTTTTCTCCTTGGGAAATGCTGTCTGAACTTTACCCCCTTTGCTGCCTTTGGCCTTGACTTATTTGCTCCCCCAAAATTTCTCCCACATTCTGTCACACTTGCCTATCACTGCTGACCTTTGACCTGCATTAGTTCTATGTCCTGCAGCATATTGATTTTAAAACGTCTGTCTTACTTTGGTCGCACTGCACCCCACCTCCGCAATCTCCTCCAGCCCTATGCCCCCACTTATCCTCTGCTCTCCCCTGTACCATTGGTGGCAGAGCCTCCAGTCACCATATCCTGCACTCTGGAATTCTCTTCCTAAACCCTGCTGTTTTGCCACTTGTCTCTTCACTTTCAAACGCCTCCTCCGAACGCACCGATTTCGCTATCTTTTCCGAACTCTCTTCCCAACTCCTATCCGGTGCGCCCCCTCTGAGTGAAGTGCAAGTTGTTCATAGTTTATGATTTTTTCTCTCTCAAAGTATACCTTTTTGGACTACCAAGATTGAACTCTGTATAGTCAAAGCCTCTGTTTTGTATGTGCAAACTCATAAGAGTCACAGAATGGTTACAGCACAGAAGAGGGTTATTCGGCAGGTTGAGCCTGTGCCGGCTATTCCATGCCTGAACTGCCCCTTTGAGCGGAGATTTCCATTTGGATTTTTCATATTTTGTACTATCTTCGCTAGCTAGTTGTAATTCATTTTAAATATCTCAAAGAATATAATTTTCAAAAAGAATTATATCTTCATTTAAATCATATGGCCCTTTAGAGCATTAGTCTTGAAATGAATCAGTACTTGTTGGCTTGCCGGATCATACGGAAGATGATTAAACAGTCCATGCTCTGCGCTTATCGTAGTGATCATCAGAAACATGTAATTGCAGTTACAGCTAATTGTTGTGTGCCCTCACTTTATCAACCGTGGAACATGAAAGGATGTGACACATGCTCCTGTTGGAATGACATTTGTACTCCCGAGTCCCACTGAGTTCAAAGTGCAAAGGATGAGGTGATTTAGTAGTTGCATGCCGGAGATGTGTTTATTAAAAGGATCAAGACTTAATTTTTGTGATCTTGCTGTGGCTCTGGCTCTCTGATTTGTATCGTGAGTCACAGTTTGTTGCGAAGCAGTCTCATTGCGTAATATCAATCGTACTGAAGTACTGTATACTCTTTCTGCTGTGTCCTCTGACTTGTTTCCACGAATGCTCTCGTCTTTTTGGTTTTGACTTTTCACCAAGCTGTCGGTACTTCCTCTTCCCGGCCTATTGCTGTCTACCAATTTGGCTCTGTCCCTTCGAACTGTCACTATTCTTTATGGTTGACGTGACATAAAATTACATCAGGGGCTTGGAGTATTAAATTATGAGGACAGGTTGCATGAACTTGTATTGTGATTGTATTCCCTGGTGTTTAGAAGATTGAGGGGTGATCTGATCGAGGTGTTTAAAATGTTGAAAGTGTTTGATAGGGTAGATACAGAGAAACTATTTCCTCAGGTGGGGGACAAGGGAACTTGATTTTAAAATTAGCGCTAGACCAGTTAGAAGACCAATCAGGAAGCGCTTTTTGACACAAAGGATGATAGAAATCTGGAACTCTGCGCTTCTGCTTTCTGAGTTTGAGATAAATTATTTCTTGGAACCCAAACCGATAGACTGCAAGAGAAATAAATGCGCCCAAATCAAACTTGCATTGACTGAATGGGGTAATTTCTCAGCACAGCAGTGAAAGTTGTAAATTTGGCTAATGATTTTGAGCAGACTGGACTAATATGTTCTATCTGAGAAGCTGTGTCACCAAAATGTGAGATCAGGCCACAGGGTCATTTGGAGATGAGATTAATCCGTTTGTAGTAATCTGCTCATCTTTTCATTGCACAGGTACAACTTTTGAGTACCTTTTTTTCACGTGAAGCTCCCTGTGTGGGGTAAGCTCACAGATGGGACATGTGCGTGAGTCTTGGTTTGGCATCCGTTTGCTTATTATTGGCCTCGGTGGCAATGGTATCAGCTTCACCTTTGTGCTCCAGAGTTCACAGCTCTCGATCAGCTGAAGACTGCCTTGCCGCCCTGATCACAACCTCTGTTGTTGCAACCGTAAAAAGGCTTGAGTGAGTTTTTCCAGTTCCGAATTAGAATTATGTTGGTGGTTTGCCTAAATTCTGGTGGCCAAGTGCACAAGTAGCAGAGATTAAGTTTGAGCTGGACACTGGAAATCTTTCTAACGTTGGATGGGAAGATTGATGCTCACAGTTTGTTTTATCGTTTAGCATCCAGGCCCAGCAAACTTAGGACAGAGTCCATTTTGGGTAAAGTTGTCCAACTCCTTGGTTTGGGATTTGTATCCATCAAAACTGTTCCGAAACTGCAGGAAAAAATATTCATGTACTTGGAGTTGGCTGCAAAGTCAGTTCCATGCTGGGGTTGTTCCTCGACAATATTCCCAAGATGTGGCCATGCAGTTCGTCTTCCAGAATGTTCTAATTGAAGCGGACCTCGGTATTTATGGCAAGACCACAGGAGCTTGTGCAGCTGTAGGTCAGGATTCATCAACAATGCAAGATAGAGTATCATGTGGGGAACTGTGAGGTTATTCACTTTGGTAGGAAGAATAGAAAAACAGAATATTTTTAAATGGTGAGAAACGTTTAAATATTAGTGTTCAGAGAGATTTGGGTGTCCCTTGTGCAAGAAACACAGAAAGCGAGTGTGCAGGTACAGGAAGCAATAAGGAAGGCAAATGGCATGTTGTCCTTTATTGCAAAGGGCTTGGAGTTTTAGAGCAAGGAAGTCTGGCTACAATTGTACAGGGCCCTGGTGAGACCACACCTGGAGTACTGTGTACCGTTTGGTCTCCTTATCTAAGGAAGGATATACTTGCCTTGGAGACGGTACAACGGAGGTTCAACAGATTGATTCCTGGGGTGAGAGGGCTGTTTTAGGATGAGAGATTGTGTAGAATGGGCCGATACTCTCTGGTGTTTAGAAGAGTGAGATGTGATCTCATTGAGACATACAAGATTCTGAGGGGGATTGACAGGGAAGATGCAGGGAGGATGTTTCCCCCGGGTTGGAGTGTCTCGAAACAGGGGGTACAGTCTCAGGATAAGGGGTCGGCCATTTAAGACAGAGATGAGGAGGAATTTCTTCACTCGGACGGTTGTGAATCTTTGGAATTCTCTGCCCCAGAGGGCTGAGGAGGCTCAGTCTCTGAATATATTCAAGGCTGAGATCGATAGATTTTTGGAGTCTTTGGGGATCAGTCGGGAAAGTGGAGTTGAGGTCGATGATCAGCCATGATCTTATTGAATGGCGGAGCAGGCTCGAGGGGCCATAGGGCCTACTCCTGCTCCTATTTCTTGTGTTCTTATGTTAAGTTTGTCCACATCGCTCCTACCTGGAGATCTCCCTGCCCCAAGCCCCTGTCTTGTACGACACATGCATTCAATCCATCTTCTGCTGAAGCAGTGTGGTTGGTTTTAGGAGCACGCCACAATGCTTCACTCTGTGTGGAGCTTCCTGAGAGTCAGCAAATGCAGTGTGACTGAAATAAAGACACTCAGAACATGTGATGAGCAAAATGGTGACTGAACGGAAAGCTGCAAGACTGCCGTGTATGTGTACATCGCTCGCATTGCCCTGTGACCCATCCTGCTGTATGGGGCATAGTCCTTCAGTGCTTGCGTCACAGCTCAATTTCTGAGTGTCTTGGCTCAGGTACACAAGTTGTGTCAAACTTAACTCCTCGGTTCTCCGCTCTGGCTCATGTCTGGACTTGCCGATATTTTCTGTCTCCTTCAGTCGGGTTTGGCCTGTGAAATGTGTTCTTTAAATGTTTTAAACCGTTTGTACTCGGAAAAGCTGGGTACATAGTTGCTTGTTTTCTGTTGAGCATTTAAATCCCTATTTTCAATTTTTTGTGACTTGAAAGTTTGAAAAACCGGTTTGAAACCAAATGTCCTATGGGTAACTGTGAAGTAGAATAACAAGGCGAGTCACAAGGATTTCCCAGAGGAGTAAGCTATTCTGCACTTTACCAATGAATTTATTCAGTTTAGTAATTGGTACAGTCCCCAAGGAGATAACTGTATACATTACTTCAGATTGCATGCAGTAAATCTCCAGTCCATTGTCTTTCTGATTAAAAAGGTGGCCTCAATGCTGGGTCAAAGCTGATATTGATGGAAATTCATAGATTGACCTGCAGAGTAGCTGCACAGTTGTAGAATAGGCCGGCCCAGGTAAATTGAACGAGGAGCTTTGAAAGGCAGGAACAGAATGTGTAACATCGCAAGATTGTAGATTTTGCTCAAACCTTTATTCCGAATAATACTGCCAGTTCGTCGGCTGCTTGTGGGGTGAAAGATATGACGACAGTTTTGTGGAATCTGCGTTTTATTTCTGACCAGCAATTGTGTATGAAGAGATTTTGGGGTATTCGTACTACCAGGAGAAATCTGTTGCCTTATATACTGCAACATTCAGGAGGAATGGACTTCAAGGCCAGTGGACATGGATGAGTTCACTTGTCATTTTAGCAGGCTTGAGGTGTGAATGGTATAATAGGACATTGTACACTTTCAGACCCGGTGTGGGGTAAGCATGTCTATGGTTGATAATGAAGAGGAAAGTCATGGGCTGCAGGAAGATATCAATCTACTGGTCAGGTGGTCAGAGCAGTAGCAAATGGAATTTAATTCAGAGAAGTGTGACGCACTTTGGGAGGGCTAATAAGGAAAGGGTATACACATTAAGCGGTAGGCCACTTAATAGTGTAGATGAACAAAGGGACCTTGGAGTGCTTGTCCACAGATCCCTGAAAGTATCAGGCCAGGTGGTTAAGAAGGCATACGGAATGCTTGCCTTTATTGGCCGAGGCATAGAATATAAGAGCAGAGAGGTTATGCTTAAATTGTATAATACATTGGTTAGGTCACAGCTGGAGTATTGCGTGCAGTTCTGGTCGCTGTATTATAGGAAGGACGTGATTGCACTAGAGAGTGTGCAGAGGCAATTTACTGGGATGCTGCTTGGAATGGAGAATCTTAGTTATGAAGACAGATTAGATTGGCTGGGTTTGTTCTCATTGGAACAGAGGAAGTTGAGAGGAGATCTCATTGAGGTGTACAAAATATTGAGGGGCCTGGACATAGTGGATAGTAAGGGTCTATTTCCATTGGTGGAGGGGTCTATTACAAGGGGGCATAGTTTTAAGGTGGTTGGTGGAAGGTTTTGAGGGGGGTCTTCTTTACGCAGAGGGTTGTGGGGATCTGGAACTCGCTGCTTGGAAGAGTGGTGGATGCAGAAACACTTACCACTTTGCAGAAATGGTTGGATGGGCACGTAAAGTGCAGTAACCTGCAGGGTTACGGACCAAGAGCTGGTAATTGGGATTAGACTGGATGGCCTTTTGTTGGTCGGCGCAGATATAATGGTAAGTGCTGAGGGAATCGAATATGGCCAGGGTGATCTCCTGGACTAGTTTCGATCACCTGAATGGGTTGGAGAGGAATTTTCCCAGATTGGATTGGCGAGGAATGTTCCCAGATTTTTTTCTCCCTAAATTGACCTGGGTTTTTATCTGTTTTTTGCCTCTCCCAGGAGATCACATGGCTTTGGTTGGGGTGGAGTGAAGCATGTTTCAGTATAAGGAGTGTTGCAGTTGTGTGAGGCGGACTGGTTGGGCTGGGTGCTCTGTGCCTTTCCGTCATTGTTCATAGGTTTATATGTAACCTTTAGGGCTGCTGGCCGAGAGCCGTGCAGCTCTTTGTCGGCCGGCGTGCACACGATGGGCCGAAATGGCCTCCTTCTGCGCTGTAAATTTCTATGTTTCTATTCACTGTCAGTTTGGACAAATGTGTGTTTCTCTGTGATGCCTAAAACCAAAAATACATCTTTGAAATGTTTGTATATTTCAATCCTAAAAGATTTTCCCTCACACTTATCTTGGAAGCAGAATAGTCTGAGGATTGTCAATGCAATGAATGGATGGTCAGTTTATTTATTTTGTCAAGTCATAACGGAGCCTCTTTTTACAGGCACATAAAACACTGTTGGGGAGCCTTAGAAACTCAGCACCACTTGGAGTATGCTGTCCACTTTACAAGGACTGTGTACCGAGTAATCACACTGTGAACTTGCTGCATTGAAAGCTACCAGGTGAGAGACCTTGGGTTGATGTAGGCACTGGCCGCGGTTCAGGGAGAAGGACTATGCCGGCCTGTATAAGTTTTGCTGGACCCCAAGTGGCCCAGTTGTGTGTCTCCCAATGGTGCAGCGAGATTTCTCTGAGTTGCCGCGGAAGTGAACTCATCGTGGCAGTTGGGGTGCAACAATTGCTAAAAGCTTTGAGGTGAGAACGGGAAAAATAAGCCAGGATGGCTGCCCTCGGTCACTGCCTGTTGAGCTTGCCTGGTGGTACACATGGGTAGATGTTGGGTGGGTGCAGGATCGGGCTGGTTACAGATCGTCCCAACCTTGAACAGCTGGGCAGCACCCACTGTCAGTTTGATGACGTGTAGCCGTTAAAACAAGGCATTGAAGTGTCGAGTAATATCGGGTGGTGTGTAAAACCGGCGTTCCACCCGATCCTGTGGGTTTGAGCATGGCGGGTGAAGTTAAAATGACCCCCTTTCAGTGAAATGAGCAGAAAAGAAGAATGACTTTGGATTTATATAGCACCTTTCATGACCACTGGACGTCTCAAAGCGCTTTACAGCCAATGAAGTACTTTTGAAGTTTAGTCACTGTTGTAATGTGGGAAACGCGACAGCCAATTTGCACACAGCAAACTCCCACAAACAGCAATGTGATAATGACCAGATAATCTGTTTTTGTTATGTTGATCGAGGGATAAATATTGGCCAGGACACCTGGGATAACTCCCCTGCTCTTCTTTGAAATAGTGCCATGGGATCTTTTACGTCCACCTGAGAGGGCTGACAGGACCTCGGTTTAACGTCTCATCCGAAAGACAGGCCCTCCAACAGTGCAGTGCTCCCTCAGTACTGCACAGGTGTGTCAGCGTTATTTATGTGCTCAAGTCCCGAACCCACAACTTTCTGACTCGGGAGGCGAGAGTGCTGCCCACTGAGCCACGGCTGACACCTATGAATTCTTTTTGTTAAGTTGCTGTTGCCTGTTTTCTGACTTGCCCCACCACTGTTAATTGTCTCTTTTTAAAAACGGTATTGCTTTTCAACTGTTAAGTGCAAGTTTCTAACTTTACACTGGGCATGTTTGAAAGTTTTCCCAGGAAGTTGGGAAACCGGTGTCGATTCATCTCCTAGCCCAACTATATTATTGAATCCGCAGAGGTTGAGTGAGGGTGCTGTACATGAGTACAGCTGCCTACTTCATTGCCCATTACTGTGCTGCTATCACCACACTGCACAAGTGTTAGTAAACGCTTGAGAGCTTAAATTATGGCTACTAGTAGTTTCACATTAAATAAGCAAAACAGTGGGTAGTAACTCTTTAGATCAGCTCAAAAAGTTTGGGATTAAAGTAGAATGCTTTGCTAAATAATTACCAGCAACATTTGGAAGCATCTTGTTCTCTCTTCAGTTCTAACATTTTTGTATATTGTTCAAGTGGGGATCAATCTCACAACCTTAACCTGCAAACTCTCAGCCTGGGGATCAGTCTGACAACAAGTATTTATCAACTGTTTCACAATCCATTAAATTAACAAACTTACTGTTTCTAAATTTGTGGAATCTGGAATTACTTATTTGCAGCATTTTTATGCGAGGCTTTATTTGTGAAATAATTATACACGGTTGTGGCATTTTAAAATTTGCGGTCAGCGGCGAAGCGACAGCCATTGTGCTGACCCACTAAGGAAGCTGCCCACAAAGATCTCACGATCTCTGGCGCAAACTTTAGGTTTCTTGACGTAAGAATGATAGTAGCACTGTCAAAACGGGATTCTTAAGCAGCCAACCGCTTTGAAGAATTCTCACACTGCAAACCAGGAAATAAAAAGCACTGATTCAATTAACTTTAAATACATTTTAGAGAGCAAAATACTGATTGGGACATACACATGGGGTTAAGGTAGAAGCTGTGAAGTATCATAAACAAACTTAAATCAAATTATTTTCTTATTTTAAAAATCTTGTAATGTTCTATTATAATGGAGAAAGTTGACATTCCATAAGAACATAAGAACATAAGAATTAGGAACAGGAGTTGGCCATCTAGCCCCTCGAGCCTGCTCCGCCATTCAACAAGATCATGGCTGATCTGGCCGTGGACTCAGCTCCACTTACCCGCCCGCTCCCCATAACCCTTAATTCCCTTGTTGGTTAAAAATCTATCTATCTGTGACTTGAATACATTCAATGAGCTAGCCTCAACTGCTTCCTTGGGCAGAGAATTCCACAGATTCACAACCCTCTGGAAGAAGAAATTCCTTCTCAACTCGGTTTTAAATTGGCTCCCCCGTATTTTGAGGCTGTGCCCCCTAGTTCTAGTCTCCCCGACCAGTGGAAACAACCTCTCTGCCTCTATCTTGTCTATCCCTTTCATTATTTTAAATGTTTCTATAAGATCACCCCTCATCCTTCTGAACTCCAACGAGTAAAGACCCAGTCTACTCAATCTATCATCATAAGGTAACCCCCTCATCTCCGGAATCAGCCTAGTGAATCGTCTCTGTACCCCCTCCAAAGCTAGTATATCCTTCCTTAAGTAAGGTGACCAAAACTGCATGCAGTACTCCAGGTGCGGCCTCGCCAATACCCTGTACAGTTGCAGCAGGACCTCCCTGCTTTGTACTCCATCCCTCTCGCAATGAAGGCCAACATTCCATTCGCCTTCCTGATTACCTGCTGCACCTGCAAACTAACTTTTTGGGATTCATTGCAGCTGTCAGCTGTGGCTCAGTGGGTAGCACACTTGACTCTGAGTCAGAAAGTTTTCCAAAAGAGTTTCATGCACAAGGACCCCCAGGTCCCTCTGCACCGCAGCATGTTGTAATTGCTCCCCATTCAAATATTCCCTTTTACTGTTTCTTTTTCCAAGGTGGATGACCTCACACTTTCCGACATTGTATTCCATCTGCCAAACCTTAGCTCATTCGCTTAACCTATCTAAATCTCTTTGCAGCCTCTCTGTGTTCTCTACACAACCTGCAAAATCCGGGCCATTGTTTACAAGTTTGTAAATATAATGGCACAGAATTTGCTGTCGGAGGCTTCCCGTGGGCGGATGCCTCCTGCTGTAAAAATTTCTACGAAAGTACGAGTTGTTCCTGGAGTTTCGGAGACTTGGGGTCCTGGGCCTTGATGCGAAGGCCTGTGTAGAAGCCCACGAATCCCAGCAGCATATGGGCTTAGTACGCATCACTGGGATCACATGGGCCAGCCCAACCTATCAGAGTAGGGGATTCCCATTCATACAAGTATGGATGGGACTACCTCCAAAAACACACAAGCATTTAAGATAAAAAAAATTTTTAAATCACTATTTAAAATTAATCAAAATTGAATTTAATTATTCAAAACAAAAATTTAATTTTTTGATAATTTACATATTTTGAAGGGTCTAAAAAACTTGTCTGTCTTGATAGGATTTGAAATGTTTAAATGATTGAAAAAAATATATTATTCTGTGCTTTAAAAGTCTTGCGCTTATAAAAGCACGCCGTATGCCTGCTTTTACGAGGTGTAAGAATTTGAAGGGCAATCGCTGAGCAGGAGTGGAGCAAAGATCCCAACTCTCCGCCCGCGGAAGCCCTTTAGTTTCAGAGGCATGCGATCTGTCCATCGCAAGTTCTGGGTTCATGCGCTTCGCATGTCTCAACCCGGAACTTGCGGGGACCCCCTGGCCTATGCGTACTTCGTACTCGCCCATTGGGAGTGCGAATTCAGGCCCATTACTTCTAAAATATATGCATTGATATAATGCAAATCACAACTTGTGAGGAGCTTCTAGAATATATTGCATTAAAGTTGAAATATCTGAATGATGTGACATTTTTGCAGTTTTGAAGAATTTCCTTATGTTTGAGAAAATGTGGAAAGTTTCTGTAATTTATTTTTGAACAAAACAAATTGGCAACAGTTCACTTTACTGTTTATCTCAAATGTGGGAGGGCGAAGAGATATCGGGAGGATGGAATTCTTAAAGCAATGGTTAGAGAGACTGCTGAGTTGGCTACAACTGTTTACTCTGCAGGTGGAAACCGAGCTGTGCTTGACTCTGATCTAAATCCACAAACTGAGCACAAACTGTATTTTGTTGTTGCTCTTTGCTGACGGGTTTTGTGACAGTGAGATAGGATCAGCTGCCACTGTACCTTGCTCCTATATCTTGTAACATTTGATCAGCTGAGAGTTGCGAAGCAGTAATTCAGTCAAACCGTTCTTCATTAATTGGCTCTGTGCCAGCGCAGCCTTCGGCTGCCTGTGGAAAAAAGTGTTTGAAGACCAAGCCTTCAAATCTACCACCAAGCTCATGGTCTACAGGGCTGTAGTAATACCCGCCCTCCTGTATGGATCTGAGGCATGGACGATGTATAGAAGGCACCTCAAGTCGCTGGAGATATATCACCAACGATGTCTCCGCAAGATCCTGCAAATCCCCTGGGAGGACAGGTGCATCAACATCAGCGTCCTCGTCCAGGCTAACATCCCCAGTATTGAAGCACTGACCACACTCGATCAGCTTCACTGGGCAGGCCACACAGTACGCATGCCAGATAAGAGACTCCCTAAGCAAATGTTTTATGCGGAGCTCCTTCATGGTAAACGAGCCAAAGGAGGACAGCGGAAACATTACAAGGACACCCGCAAAGCCTCCCTGGTAAAGTGCGACATCACCACTGACACCTGGGAGACCCTGGCCCCAGACCGCCCGAGGTGGAGAAGGTCCATCCGGGAGGGCATTGAGCACGTTGAGGCTCGACGCAAGGAGCATGAAGAGGCCAGGCGCAGGCAGCAGAAGGAGTGCACGGCAAACCAGCCCCACCAACCCCTTCCCCCGATGAATGTCTGTCCCACCTGCAACAGGATCCGTGGCTCTCGTATCGGACTGTTCAGCCATCAAATAACTCACTTTGGGAGTGGAAGCAAGTCTTCCTCGATTCTGAGGGACTGCCTATGATGATGATCTGAATTCACACTCAGCAAGAGGTGCCTAAATGGTTTCTGAATGCTGTGAAGACCCCTGGATTGAATTATCCCCTTAACTCCCTATCGGGGCCTTTATTGCTAATATAAAAATGTGTTGCTTGGTTTCGACACTTCAGCAGTAGGTGTATGCAAAGCGCCCGAGTTTAGGAAGTATGACCAAGGATGATCTTAAAGCATGGCACAATCTGCTGCCAAAGATAAATATTGTCCAGACCTTTCTCATATATTTTACAGCAGCACCGTACAAGGGTTGTGCTGAAGTGTGCAGTTTACTGATCAAAATACAATTATCAACTAATCACAAACATTACAACATCGTTAATTATACCACACGATTCCGTTGCTGTTGATGTGACGTGATTCAATTTCACTTTGATAAATACTTCAAGATGTGTTACAGTGCAGGCCAAGGGTTTAAGGTTGCTTGTGCACTCTGGACCCGATTGATAAATTATTACTCTTATCCAACTAGCTTGTGACTTTCAACTCTGAAATTCGAGTAAGATTGCTTTACCATAAGCTGCTATCCTACAGAATAGCTTCAAGTAGAATAAACAGATTTTGGTGACGTGACGATCTGAGTAGCAATGTTCATGTGCAACAATATCTGTGCTACACACTGTTTGGTTTTTGTGGGGCCCACATTGAGTCATGAGTGCAAGCTTAAATAAAGGAGACTACAAAGGTATGAAGGCAGAGTTGGCTAAAGTGAACTGGGAAAATAGATTAAAGAGTGGGACGGTTGATGAGCAGTGGCAGACATTTAAGGAGATATTTCAGAAACCTCAACAAAAATATATCTCGATAAGAAGGAAAGACTGTAAGAGAAGGGATAACCATCCGTGGCGAACTAAGGAAATAAGGGATGATATCAAATTGAAAACAAGGGCATACAATGTGGCCAAGACTAGTGGGAGGCCAGAGGATTGGAAAACTTTTAAAAGCCTTAAGAAGAACGACTAAAAAAAAAATAGAGAGAGAAGATAGATTATGAAAGTAAACTAGCACAAAATATAAAAACAGATAGTAAGAGTTTCTACAGGTACATAAAAAGGAAAAGAGTGGCTAAAGTAAATGTTGGTCCCCTGGAGGATGAGACTAGGGAATTAATAATGGGGAACAGGGAAATAGCAGAGATTTTGAACAAATATTTTATATCGGTCTTCACAGTAGAAGACACTCAAAACATCCCAATAGTGAATTATCAAGGGGCTATAGGGAGAGAGGAACTTACACAATCACTATCACGAAAGAAGTAGTACTCGGTAAAATAATGGGACTAAAGGCACACAAATCCCTTGGACCTGATGGCTTGTTTCCTTGGGTTCTAAAAGAGGTGGCTGCAGAGATAGTTGATGCATTGGTTGTAATCTACCAAAATTCCCTGGATTCTGGGGAGGTTCCAGCGGATTGGAAAACCCCAAATGTGACACCCTTAGTTAAAAAAGGAGGCAGACAGAAAGCAGGAAACTATAGACCAGTTAGCCTAACATCTGTCATTGGGGAAAATGCTGGAATCCATTAGTAAGGAAGCAGTAGCAGGACATTTGGAAAAGCATGATTCAATCAAGCAGAGTCAGCATGGTTTTATGAAAGGGAAATCATGTTTGACAAATTTTTCTGAGTTCTTTGAGGATGTGATGAGGGGGAAGCAGTGGATGGGGTACATAAGAACATAAGAAATAGGAGCAGGAGTGGGCCACCAGGCCCCTCGAGCCTGCTCCACCATTTAATAAGATCACGGCTGATCTGATCATGGACTCAGCTCCACTTCCCTGCCCGCTCTTCACATAAAAGGTTACCACACAAGATAAAAGTTCACGGTATTGGGGTAATATATTAGCATGGATTGAGAATTGGCTAACTAACAGAAAACAGAGAGTTGGGATAAATGGGTCATTTTCCGGTTGGCAAACAGTAACTAGTGGGGTGCCACAGCGATCGGTGCTGGGGCCTCAACTATTTACAATCTATACAAATGATTTGGATGAAGGGACCGAGTGTAATGTAGCCAAGTTTGCTGATGATACAAAGATGGATGGGAAAGCAAATTGTGAGGAGGACACACAAAATCTGCAAAGGGATATAGACAGACTAACTGAGTGGGCAAAAATTTGGCAGATAGAGTATAATGTAGGAAAATGTGAGATTATCCACTTTGGCAGAAAAAATAGAAAAGCAACTTATAATTTAAATGGAGAAAAATTGCAAAGTGCTTCAGTACAGAGGGACCTGCAGGTCCTTGTGCATGAAACACAAAGTTAGTATGCAGGTACAGCAAATAATCAGGAAGACAAATGGAATGTCGGTCTTTATTGCATGGGGGGGATAGAGTGTAAAAGCAGAGAAGTCCTGCGACAACTGTACAGGATATTGGTGAGGCCACACCTGGAGTACTGCGTGCAGTTTTGGTCTCCGTATTTAAGGAAGGATATACTCGCATTGGAGGCTGTTCAGAGAAGGTTCACTGGGTTGATTGCGGAGATAAGGAGGTTGACTTATAAAGATAGGTTGGGACTATACTCATTGGAGTTCAGAAGAATGAGAGGTGATCTTATCGAAACATACAAGATAATGAGAGAGCTTGACAAGGTGGATGTAGAGAGGATATTTCCACTCGCTGGGGAAACTAAAACTAGGGGGCTTAGCCTCAGAATAAGGGCCGCCCATTTAAAACTGAGATGAGGAGGAATTTCTTCTCTCAGGATGTAAATCTGTGGAATTCTCTGCCCCAGACAGCTGTGGAGGCTGGGTCATTGAATATATTTAAGGTGGAGATAGACAGATTTTTGAGCGATAAAGGAATAAAGGGTTCTGGGGAGAGGGCAGGAAAGTGGAACTGAGTCCATGATCAAAGCAGCCATGATCGTATTAAATGGCGGAGCAGGCTCGAGGGGTCCAATGGGCGACTCCTGCTCCTATTTCTTGTGTTCTTGTGTTTTCATCTATAAAGGAATGGATGCTGTTAAGATATAAGCAGTGCTCCTGTGTAAGGTGACTTGGCACGTGAAATCCATTATTTTGCTCTGCGTTTAATCTGAATCCCGAGTTAAAAATGATTCTTTTCTCAAAAGACACATTTTGAATGCTGGGTCACTTTCTGTCCGTCTTTGTTGCTGGGTGCCTCACAGCTCGCTGTTGCTGCTTTCACATCGATGGAAAACAGTTGCAGGCCAGCACGGAGGCAGAAAGTCGTGGGATAACCCTGCTGTCTGCTCGCCATCTGATGCCCGAGTGCAGTGCAGCCAAGAGCATGAGAACTGCGAGAGGCCATCTCACTGCAGCTTCCCCCACGGCCTGAGCCCCCAAATCTCAACCCCCCAACCTCCCCCGTGGCCTACCCCCCCCCCCCCCCAAACCTCTCCCCGCGGCCAGAAACCCCCAAATCCTCTATGCCACCCCCACCCCAAACCCCTCCCCGTGGCCTGAGCTCTCCCCCCCCCCCCCCCCCTCCCAAACCTCTTCTCGAGGCACGAAACCCCCCAACCCTCTATCCCCCACCTCCCCACCCCCCCCCCCCCCCGTGTCCCGCAACCCTCGACCCCCCCCCCCCCCAATCTCTCCCCTCTCCCCTCTCCCCGCGGCCCGGAACCCCTCAACCCTCTCCTCGTGGCCCGAGCTCCCCCAGGCTCAGCACATTGTTGTGCTACTTGGGCCGTCCAATGGAAACTATAAAACCTTCTTCAGTGAACGTTTTCAAAGTTGGGACCAAGTGGACACCCTTTCTTGTTCTTTTAGAATGGCAATGGGAAGAATGGGGCAGTGCGAGTAATTCGAAGTACGTATGCAGAGCTCTTTAGCCACTACCTTGTTGCCAGTCAGAGATTGATCTGCGATATAATGTGGTGTCTTGTCGTGCATTGTAGCTGGTATATAGCAGTTTCAGATCTGTGGCGGTATAACTGCAGCTCAAGTGTTTGGATAAGTGCAGGGCTGCTTGTTACAGTACATGGACACTGTTTATGTTAACCACTTTGGACACAGAGTAGCAGAGATTTAGAAACCACATACCTGTCCCCTGAGCCTGCTGATGTCTGGTTCTCCTCCTTAGCATACGCTCACAAATGTACTCTCAGCTTTAACTGGAGGCTGGTGCATATCGACAGGCGATTCATTAGTTATAAAGCCCATGTGTTCCCCAGGACGGGTATCGATTGGTTGCTGGGATCGTGTGACTGACTTATTCATGTGAGGGCAAACATAATCGATGCAACTTACATCTTCCACCAGTTACTTTGGGAGCAAGCGAGCACACTTTGTCTTTTCTTCCCCTGGTCAGTAATTCTTTAGCTGTTTCAGAGGACAGCAATCAAACCTTGTGAAAATAGCTTATCCAACTCAATGCAATTGCCACTATCATCCTATCAGTTGGGGAGGAGGAGGGCACGAGGGAGAGGCAACACTATCTGCTGTCGGTAATGCCTTCACGTGAGCAAATAGTTTCTTGTTGCAGAGCTGACTGAGCCTTGTGCTGTCGCGAAGCTGCCCCAAGAAAGAAAGAACTTGCATTTATACAGCGGCTTTCAGGGCGTCCCAAAGCACTTTACAGCCAATGAAGTACTTTTGAAGTGTTTTCACTGTTGTAATGTCGGAAATGCAGTAGCCAATTTGTGCACAGCAAGCTCCCACAAACAGCAATGCGATGGGTGACCAGAGAGCCTGTTTTTTAATGATGTTGGTTGATGGATAAATATTGGCCAGGGCACCTGTGGGATCTTTGAAACAGGATTAAAACTGAAGCACAACTGGATTGCTTTGTTTTCCCTCTGATTGTCTTTCTCCCAGTTTCGCTCCTCTGAAGGTATTCATGCTATAGAAAAATTTGCTGAGCTGTTGGGAGTCTCCCTGCAAATTCCAGTCACCTTTACTGATGCTGCATAAATGATCCCAAATTTCCGCCCCAGTACTGGTCGAACTGATTCAGCAGCAATTCCCAGTTTAACTCTCAGCCTGAGCCGCGTTAACTAATCTCAACTGGGCTGATGGTGGCAGTGCTAACATGGGTCTCGGTGGGCCTGGATTGGGGAGGGGGAAATTGCCTTTGGATTCTGCTCCTGATTGCTGTGCAGTGATCTCACTGTGTGCTCGGCTCTGAAGTGACTGAGCGAGCCAGTCAGTCGTTGCACAACAGCTAGTGCCCACATCCTGAGAAGACATCGAAAGAAAAACTTGAGAAGAGGGAAGGTGAAAATTGGCAGCAAAAGGAACAGAAACTCCTCCAAGTTAATTAAAGAAAGACTTAGATTTATATCGTGTGTTTCACGACCACCGAACATCTTAAAGCGCTTTAAAGCCAATGAAGTACTATTAGAGTGTAGTCACTGTTGTAATGTAGAAAAACACGGCAGCCAATTTGCGCACAGCAAGCTCCCACAAACAGCAATGAGATAATGACCAGATAATCTGTTTGTGATGTTGGTTGAGGGCTAAATATTTTTTAAAAAACAGAAAATGCTGGAAATACTCAGCAAGTCAGGCAGCATCTGTGGAGAGAGAAACAGAGTTAATGTTTCAAGTTGATGACCTTTCATCAGAACAAATTCTCTCTCCACAGATGCTGAGTATTTCCAACATTTGCTGGTTTTATTTCAGATTT
Organism: Pristiophorus japonicus; assembly: GCF_044704955.1. NCBI lineage: Eukaryota > Metazoa > Chordata > Chondrichthyes > Pristiophoridae > Pristiophorus > Pristiophorus japonicus. Next base: position 3,413,493 of record NC_091998.1, on the reverse strand, counting down.
CCAGCATCTGCAGTATTTGCTTTTGTATGAGGGATACATATTGACTGACCAGGACACTGGGGAGAACTCCCTTGCTCTTCTTCGAAATAATGCCATGGGATCTTTCGCATCCACCCGAGGGGTTCATGTCTCATTCAAAAGAAGGAGGGTATAAAACATTAGATCCTAAGCAGGAAGGAAATTGGAGAGGGTTCGTTTGGCAGCTTCAAGGCACAGTTGAAAGAGAAGGATTTCAGGGAGGGAGTGTGGGGGCTTTTAAAATGGGGAGTAAGGTGACAAGGCACAGGGACTTAGGCAGAGTGGCTGAACCAATGGGAGAGGAAGGGGCAAGGAGTATCCCAGCGTGGAGGGTAATATATTCGCATGGATAGAGGATTGGCTAACTAAGAGTCCGGATAAATGGTTCATTCTCTGGTTGGCAACCAGTAACTAGTGGGGTGCCGCAGGTATCAGTGCTGGGACCCCAATTATTTACAATCTATATTAACGACTGGAAAGAAGGTACAGAAGTTTGCTGATGATACAAAGATGGGAGGAAAAGCAATGTCTGAAGAGGACACACAAAATCTACAAAAGGACATAGACAGGCTAAGTGAGTGGGCAAAAATTTGGCAGATGGAGTACAATGTTGGAAAGTGTGAGGTCATGCACTTTGGCAGAAAAAAAATCAAAGAGCAAGTTATTATTTAAATGGAGAAAGATTGCCAAGTGCTGGACCTGGGGGTACTTGTGCATGAAACACAAAAGGAGAGTATGCAGGTACAGCAAGTGATCAGGAAGGCCAATGTTATCTTGGCCTTTATTGCAAAGGGGATGGAGAATAAAACCAGGGAAGTCTTACTACAGCTATATAAGGTATTGGTGAGGCCACACCTGGAATACTGCGTGCAATTTTGGTTTCCATATTTACAAAGGGATATATTTGCTTTGGAGGCAGTTCACTAGGTTGATTCCGGGGATGAGGGGCTTGACTTATGAGAAAAGGTTGAATAGGTTGGGCCTCTACTCATTAGAATTCAGAAGAATGAGAGATGATCTTATTGAAAAGCATAAGATTATAAGGGGACTTGACAAGGTGGTTGCAGAGAGAATGTTTCCACTGATCGGGAAGACTAGAACTAGAGGACACGATCTTAGAATAAGGAGCCGCCCAGTTAAAACCGAGATGAGGAGGAATTTCTTCTGAGGGTTGTAAATCTGTGGAATTTGCTGCCTCAGCTGTGAAAACTGGGACATTGAATAAATTTAAGACAGAAATAGACAGTTTCTTAAACAATAAGGGGTTATGGGGAGCGGGCGGGGAAGTGGAGCTGAGTTCATGATCAGATCAGCCATGATCTTATTGAATGGCGGAGCAGGCTCAAGGGGCCATATGGCCTACTCCTGCTCCTGTTTCTTATGTTCTTAAGAAGGAAGGCTGTCTGTGAGGATGCAAGGCTTGAGATCGCTAAGGCAGGGTGGGGTGAGACTGTGGGCTGATTTGCAAGTGATACTGAAAATGTTGATGTCAGTTTGAGAGCTTTGAGAGGATGAGTACCACGCCATTTAGAAAGAGGTTTGAGGCAGGGATGCTGGCTGTGAAAGTTCAGCAAGTGGAGTCATCATCATCGGCAGTCCCTCAGAATCGAGGAAGACTTGCTTCCACTCTTGAAGTGAGTTCTTTGGTGGCTGAACAGTCCAATATGAGAGCCACAGACTCTCACAGGTGGGACAGATAGTCGTTGAGGGTAAGGGAGGGTGGGACAGGTTTGCCGCACGCTCTTTCTGCCGACTGTGCTTGATTTCTGCATGCTCTCGGCGTTGAGACTCGAGGTGCTCAGAGGCCTCCTGGATACACTTCCTCCACTTAGGGCGATCTTTGGCCAGGGACTCCCAGGTGTCAGTGGGGATGTCGCACTTTATCAGGGAGGCTTTGAGGATGTCCTTGTAACGTTTCCGCTGCCTACCTTTGGCTCGTTTGCCGTGAAAAGTTGCGAGTAGAGCGCTTGCTTTGGGAATCTCGTGTCTGGCATGTGAACTATGTGGCCTGCCCAGTGGAGCTGATTGAGTGTGGTCAGTGCTTCAATGGCCTGGACGAGGACACTGATGTTAGTGCGTCTGTCCTCCCAGGGGGTTTGTAGGATCTTGCGGAGACAGAATTGGTGGTATTTCTCCAGCGACTTGAGGTGTCTACTGTACATGGTCCATGTCTCTGAGCCATACAGAAAGTCGGGTATTATTACAGCCCTGTAGACCATGAGCTTGGCAGCAGTTTTGAGGACCTGGTCTTCAAACACTCTTTTCTTCAGGCGGCCGGAGGCTGCACTGGCGCACTGGAGGCAGTGTTGGATCTCGTTGTCGATGCCTGCTCTTGTTGATAGGAAGCTCCCGAGATATGGAAAGTGTCCAGGGCCATGCCGTGGATCTTGATAATCACAAGTGGAGTGATGAGATGCTGGAGGCAAGGACTCAGGTTTTGGTGGAAGCGGGGGAGAGGTACGGACTGAGGCAGATTATTTTGCAGAGGCGAAGAAAAGTGTATTTGGTAACGCGAGGATGTTGGGCAGGAAACTAATTTTGGACAGAGTTAGAATTGACAAAATACATTCAAAGATGACGTGTTAATTGGTTGTTTGTCTGCTATACTCTTGCTCCCATTTGTGACGTTTAATGTTCCAAAAGGGTTGCTTTTGGGTTTTGTCTTTGCTGCATAAGACCCCACAATATTTGCTGGACAGCCTCCCATTCCCCGACTGTTTCTCACACTTCACCTTTCACTGGCATGTTTTAAAATGTTGCTCTTCAGCTCCTCACCATCTGCCGAAGAACATCCGAAATATCCGGTCGTTGAACCGGCGAGTGCTTTGGTAACTGGAAGTTTAAAATTAGCATCTGAATGGAAGTGCTGGTGAGTGAAGTGTGTGTCAGCAGTATGAGCAGCCATTGCACGAACCTGTTTGTAACCCTGTAACTGTAGCACTGCACTGATTTGTCTGATTCATGTCCCATGCAAGCTAACATCTGGCTCTCTGCCATCCAGTCTATGTGAGATTGCAAACTCGTCAGGTGAACTTACATTTTGGCTTTGAAGCGATATATTGATGCGTCAGTACAAAGCAGCACTGCAATGCCCAGGAGGGACTGCGTTCTCGTGGATCAAATTGCTTTTAGCGTCTCCAAATTGCAACTTGAAAGAGAATTTTATGATTTGATTCTAAATGTTTTTTTGTTCTAATTTCAGCTAAGACCAGTTTGGGGATGAACTTGGCCAAATAAAGATGAATCAGCAGGGTCACATGGCATCTTACGGGCAGCCTCAGCCTGGTTACCAAGGGTACCAGCAGTTCGGGTACAACAGTCAGCATTCAGCAGGCGTCCCACCCTCTCAGTATGGACCATACAATGGACCAGTCCAAGGTTACCAACAAACTGCTCTACCACAAGGTATCTATTCTCGTGAACTAAAAATAACACAAAGGGTACAATGTGGAACTGATGCAAAGTCTTTTATCACTGCACCAATTACCCATCTAATTTTAAATTGTTGGATTTCTCCTTGACCTGCTAAATACCATTACACTCGACAGTTGTAGATGAAAAACTTGCAATGTTCTTGGAATTATATGAAGTTTTCCTTTTTTTTTGTTTTTCTCTTTCTGCACATTTCTGGGAAACTAATGCTGAATATCCAGCAGAATCAGAGACTTTGGAAACGCAGGGCATTTTACCATGTGACATGACTAAATATTGTCATTTTTATTTTTAATCCGTGTAGAAATGCATTTTCAGTTCTTAAAAGGGTTCCATAACCCAACTTTTTACTTCAATTTCTATTGAGCAATCCCTGAAGTGCATGTGCCAGTAAAGGTTGAGTTTGCCGACCAGGGGTCGTGAAGAAGTCCACGAACCTTGATCAAACCCATGTAACTTTGAGCAGAAAAGGCTGATTTTTCTCAGTGTTAGTGCAGATTGAAGGAATTTGACAAAAGCTGGCACAAACAGGAGCTGCACAAAAAGGAGGTACGAAGTGATGTGGCAAGAGATGCGCATTAAAGTTGTTAACAAAAATAAATCAATTATTAATTTAAACACTTTGTCATGAAAGTTGGCCAATTTTCTGGTGGAGATACAGCCTTGTTTGATGGCAAACAGATGTAAAATATGCACCTCGAGTTTAAGGAAGCTGGGTCCAGACTGATTTTTATTTTTCAATTCTGTCTGCTGATCAAAATCTGTCCCTTGAGTAGTTATTTAGACACTGCTGCTCAGTTCTACTAACCCCTGATTCTGGTTAATTCAGAGAATGGATATGTAGTTATTTATTGTGCAGCGATGGACTCGATTGATTCTCTCTCATTGAAGCTTTGGGGGAGGTTTCACTGGTTCATATTCTGAATGAACAAAGGGAGATAAAATCTACATAGACTAAATTTAACACTGATTTGTGTTTATAATTAATCTGCCAAATATTTCATCTGTAAATGCAGTCCGATCTTTGTAAGCAGAGTCCTGTAATTTATGAGTAGTGATGTGTGTTTGTACTGACATTGCTTGGCTAATTATTTCTTCTGCACGTGTGTGGATCTTGTCTGTCTCTCCTTGAGTGCTTTGTTGGACCCGATTTGTGATTGCCCTAATCTCCCCACAAGACGTATTTAAAAGTTTCTGTTTTTCAACGTTGATTGTTGACCAGGTTCTACTTGGGGCAGTGGGAGGATCATCAGTCAGTCTGTACACCTTGGATAAGGGAGAGGGGAGGAGGAAGAAAAGTTAAGAACTCAAGATTTTCAACGTATTTTATAGTTAGTGACTACACTCCAAATGTACTTCATTGGTTGTAAAGCGCTTTGAGATGTCCGGTGGTCGTGAAAGGCGCTATATAAATCCAAGTCTTTCTTTCTTTCGACAGCCACCGTTGGCATTTATCTTGAGGCTGAAGTTTTTTGAACCCCCACTTTTGATCTCCCGTCTTCCCTGCCCTTCATTTTCCTCACCCACCTCTCCTGAGGATGTTGACTTCTTGCTGGGTATCTTTACATGGACAGGGAACCCCTCCCCTCCCATTCCTCCCTTGGTAGAATCCCCAAGCAACCACTCTTTTCGAGAGTTAAGACCAGTGTATTGAATCCCCAAGTACCATCACATTGCTGTCCTCATCTGAAGACTTTGTGCAGCTCCAGCAGGATTTGTTAGATCCCATTGAGAATAGGAAACTTGCTTGTTTTTTTTTACCAATCTATAACCAAGGGGTGCTCAGTCCCTGGCCACTTCTAAAAGCCAAATGTCATTTATTTCAATTTCATTTGTTTGTGAAAGACTCTTTACAAGAGTGAGCATGGTGAGATCCATTATTTTTTAAAATTCATCCATGGGTTGTGGGCATCGCCAACATTTATTGCCCATCGCTATTTGCCCCCGAGAAGGCGATGGTGAGCTGCCACCTTGACAACTGAGTGTCTCGTTGGGCCATTTCAGAGGGCAGTTAAGAGTCACAGTCCGGACAAGGATGGCAGATTTCCTTCCCTAAAGGGCATTAGTGAACCAGATGGGTTTTTACAACAATCTGGTGGTTTCAGGGTCACCATTACGATCTTTTTATTTCAGATTTATTTAATTAACTGAACTTAAACTCCCCAGCTGCCGTGGTGGGATTTGAAATCGCATCTCTGGATCATTAGATTAGTCCAGGTCCCTGGATTACTAGTCCATTAACATAACCACTCTGCCACCATTCCCCGAGTGTGTCAGTCCCTGTTTCTGTGAGCCTTCGGTACTTGAGCAGCATAGTGTTAAATGAACTTTGCACAGAAGAGAACTTTCAGACTTTGGAATCCTTTTGCTGTCACAGTCAGAGAAATTACATAAGAACATAACACAACATAAGAATTAGGAACAGGAGTAGGCCATCTAGCCCCTCGAGCCTGCTCCCCCATTCAACAAGATCATGGCTGATCTGGCCGTGGACTCAGCTCCACTTGCCCGCCCACTCCCCATAACCCTTAATTCCCTTATTGGTTAAAAATCTATCTATCTGTGACTTGAATACATTCAATGAGCTAGCCTCAACTGCTTCCTTGGGCAGAGAATTCCACAGATTCACAACTCTCTGGGAGAAGAAATTCCTTCTCAACTCGGTTTTTAATTGACTCCCCCGTATTTTGAGGCTGTGCCCCCTAGTTCTAGTCTCCCTGACCAGTGGAAACAACCTCTCTGCCTCTATCTTGTCCATCCCTTTCATTATTTTAAATGTTTCTATAAGATCAACCCTCATCCTTCTGAACTCCAACGAGTAAAGACCCAGTCTACTCAATCTATCATCATAAGGTAACCCCCTCATCTCTGGAATCAGCCTAGTGAATCGTCTCTGTACCCCCTCCAAAGCTAGTATATCCTTCCTTAAGTAAGGTGATCAAAACTGAATGCAGTACTCCAGGTGCGGCTTTACCAATATCCTATACAGTTGCAGAAGGACCTCCCTGCTTTGTACTCCATCTCTCTCGCAATGAAGGCCAACATTCCATTCGCCTTCCTGATTACCTGCTGCACCTGCAAACAAACTTTTTGGGATTCATGCATCATCCATTGTTCCCAGGAGGCTGGTCTGTCGGTCGCCTTCCTATCCCTCGACCAAGAGAAGGCGTTCGACAGGGTGGATCACGACTATCTGCTCGGAACTCTGCGCGCTTTCGGGTTCGGGACGCATTTCGTCGCCCGGATCCGACTGTTGTACGCCGCCGCGGAGTGTCTGATTAAGGTCAACGGGTCCTTGACGGCGCCCCTTCGCTTTAGGAGAGGGGTGCGCCAGGGATGCCCCATGTCCGGCCAGTTATACGCCGTTTGCGTGGAGCCTTTCCTGCGCCTCTTGCGGACGAGGTTGACGGGACTGGCTCTGCAAGGGCCGGGCGTGGAGGTCGTCCTCTCGGCTTACGCGGTAGAGGATCCCGCTGACCTGCGGAGGATGCGTGAGTACCAGGAGATTTACTCGGCCGCGTCCTCCGCCAGGATCAACTGGGAGAAATGTTCCGGACTCCTGGTGGGTCAGTGGCGGGTGGACTCCCTGCCGGAGGAGCTCAGGCCTTTTGCCTGGAGCACGACCCATCTCCTCTATCTGGGAGTCTACCTTAGCCCCGACGAGGGAGCCTGGCCGGCGAACTGGCAGGAGCTGGAGGCCAAGGTCGCCACTCGCCTAGGGCGCTGGACAGGACTGCTCCGAGTGCTGTCCTACAGGGGTCGAGCGCTAGTCATAAACCAGCTGGTGGCCGCAATGCTGTGGTACCGGCTGGTCACTTTGACCCCTCCCCCTGCGTTTGTCGCCAAGATACAGAAGAAGCTGGTGGACTTCTTCTGGAACAACAGGAAGCACTGGGTCTCTGCTGCGGTCTTGAGTCTCCCGCTTGAGGAGGGCGGTCAGTCGTTGGTGTGCGTCAGCGCCCAGCTCGCGACTTTCCGTCTTCAGACCCTGCAGAGATACCTTTACGTCGAGCCCCCTCCTAGGTGGTGCGCTCTGGCGACGTATTTCTTCCGCCAGCAGCGCGACCTCAATTACGACATGCAGCTCCTGTTTGTGAACTTGGGGGGTGTCAGAACTGCCCTCCGGGAGCTGCCTGTCTTTTACAGGGAACTCATCAGGGTCTGGAACAAAGTCTCCACCAAGCGCAGCTCTCCACCGGCTGGAGTGGCGGCCGTCCTGCAGGAGCCGTTGCTCGGGAATCCGTACCTCCACGACCGAGGTTTTATGTGGCGGTCGGAAGAGAGGGCTGTGGCTGGTGAGGTGACCAGGGTCAGGGACCTGCTCGATGGCGGAGGAGCGGGCTGGATGGCGCCAGACACGCTGGCGCGGCGCCTAAATTCTGCCAACGTCCGCCACGCGGCCGATGCCATCGAGTCGCTAAAAACAGCTCTGGGCCCTGACTCCGCTAGGTGCATCGAGGAGGCTCAAGCACGTGGGGAGATCCCGTCCGAACTGACCCCCGTCCGGACGGAATTCCTCATCGGCGCCAAACCCCGGAACCTCCCTCGGGGGCCGGCGCCTCACAACTTGAGCCGCCTCGGGGAAATCCCCTCCGTGCCTTTCAGTTCCGCGCGGAGGGGTTTCTTGTACGGGCTGCTCCTGCACACTCTCAACTTTGCCATCCTCGCCTGCCGTCCGGACACGCCATGGCGTACCATCTTGCCGTCCGGAGGAGGCGGGGGTCCCCGATGGAGGGCACTCTACGCAGGGGTCCTCCCACTATTCATCGGGGACTTGGCCTGGAGGGTGGTGCACGGAGCAGTGCCGTGCAATAAATTTTTAAGCCGGTTCACAGACTCCCAGGCCGCCTGCAATTTCTGCGGTCTGGAGGAGTCCGTGTTCCATGTTTTTATTGAATGCACGAGGTTGCAGCCCCTGTTCCATTATTTGAAGGGGCTGCTCCTGAAATTCTGGCTGCACTTCAGTCCCACTCTCCTGATCTTTGGGCACCCTGTGCGGAGGGGAGCGGGTAGGTCCGAAGGACTCCTCGTAGGACTGCTCCTGGGCACGGCCAAGGGTGCCATCAGCCGGTCCAGGCAGCGGGCGGTCGAGGGGGTCGTTCAACCTGACTGCCTGCCTCTCTTCCGCTCTTACATCCGGTCCAGGGTGTCCTTGGAGATGGAGCACGCGGTGTCCACCGGTACGCTCGCGGCCTTCCGCAAGAGGTGGGCACCGGAGGGACTGGAGTGCATCATCACGCCCGGCAACCAAATTTTAATTTGATTTTACGTTTTAAAGTTTAATTTGTTTTAATTGCCGGTGCTTTTAGTGTTCCCCCTTCCCTTTTATAGGGGGCACTGGGGAAAAATTGTGATTTTAGTGCCCCCCAAAAAAAAGAAAAACACAAAAAAAAAGGAAAAAAAAGGGCCTTGTAAATGTCTGGTGTGTCACCCAGGTAGAGTGGCACGGTTTAATGTCTTTTGTTTTTGCAGATAAACTCCAAAAAGAGTTTCATGCACAAGGACCCCCAGGTCCCTCTGCACCGCAGCATGTTGTAATTTCTCCCCATTCAAATAATATTCCCTTTTTTGTTTTTTTTCCTCCAAGGTGGATGACCTCACACTTTCCGACATTGTATTCCATCTGCCAAACCTTAGCCCATTCGCTTAACCTATCTAAATCTCTTTGCAGCCTCTCTGTGTCCTCTACACAACCCGCTTTCCCACGAATCTTTGTGTCATCTGCAAATTTTGTTACACTACACTCTGTCTCCTCTTCCAGATCATCTATGTATATTGTAAACAGTTATGGTCCCAGCACCGATCCCTGTGGCACACCACTAACCACCGATTTCCAACCCGAAAAGGACCCATTTATCCCGACTCTCTGCTTTCTGTTAGCCAGCCAATTCTCGATCCATGCTAATACATTTCCTCTGACTCCACGTACCTTTTATCTTTTGCAGTAACCTTTTGTGTGGCACCTTATCGAATGCCTTTTGGAAATCTGAATACACCACATCCATCGGTACACCTCTATCCACCATGCTCGTTATATCCTCAAAGAATTCCAGTAAATTAGTTAAACATGATTTCCCCTTCATGAATCCATGTTGCGTCTGCTTGATTGCACTATTCCTATCTAGATGTCCCGCTATTTCTTCCTTAATGATAGTTTCAAGCATTTTCCTCACTACAGATATTAAACTAACCGGCCTATAGTAATCTGCCTTTTGTCTGCCCCCTTTTTTAAACAGAGGCGTTACATTAGCTGTTTTCCAATCCGCTGGTACCTCCCCAGAGTCCAGAGAATTTTGGTAGATTATAACGAATGCATCTGCTATAACTTCCGCCATCTCTTTTAATACCCTGGGATGCATTTCATCAGGATCAGGGGACTTGTCTACCTTGAGTCTCATTAGCCTGTCCAGCACTACTCTGCTAGTGATAGTGATTGTCTCAAAGTCCTCCCTTCTCACATTCCTGTGACCAGCAATTTTTGGCATGGTTTTTGTGTCTTCCACTGTGAAGACCAAAGCAAAATAATTGTTTAAGGTCTCAGCCATTTCCACATTTCCCATTATTAAATCACCTTCTCATTTTCTAAGGGACCAACATTTACTTTAGTCACTCTTTTCCGTTTTATATATCTGTAAAAGCTTTTACTATCTGTTTTTATGTTTTGCGCAAGTTTACCTTCGTAATCTATCTTTCCTTTCTTTATTGCTTTCTTTGTCATTCTTTGCTGTCGTTTAAAATTTTCCCAATCTTCTATTTTCCCACTCACCTTGGCCACCTTATACGCATTGGTTTTTATTTGATACTCTCCTTTATTTCCTTGGTTATCCACGGCTGGTTATCCCTTCTCTTACCGCCCTTCTTTTTCACTGGAATATATTTTTGTTGAGCACTATGAAAGAGCTTCTTAAAAGTCCTCCACTGTTCCTCAATTGTGCCACCGTTTAGTCTGTGTTTCCAGTCTACTTTAGCCAACTCTGCCCTCATCCCACTGTAGTCCCCTTTGTTTAAGCATAGTACGCTTGTTTGAGACACTACTTCCTCACCCTCAATCTGTATTACAAATTCAACCATACTGTGATCACTCATTCCGAGAGGATCTTTTACTAGGAGATCGTTTATTATTCCTGTCTCATTACACCAGATCTAAGATAGCTTGCTCCCTTGTAGGTTCTGTAACATACTGTTCTAAGAAACAATCCCATATGCATTCTATGAATTCCTCCTCCAGGCTACCCCGTGCGAAATTACAGAATATGAGGAAGCCATTCGACCTTTCTTGCCAATGCTGGTTCTTCAGTTACCTGCTCCAAATCCAATTTCCCTGTCCTTCCCTCATAATCCTTTATGCTCTCCCTTTTAAATGAAGTTATAGTTTCAGCTGTCCAACACTCCTCGGGGCCTCCCATTTCACCTTGCTCTATGTCATCGGTGGTGAAATACTTCAGTATTTCTGCCACCCTTTGCTCTTGATTTGAGAGGACCAGACATCTTCGAGTGGCCCCATCCTTCTACTTCCTTTTTGATGATCCTCACTATTTCCCTGTATATTGACCAGTCTTTGTTCGTATTCCTTCCTAACATCGCTTTTTGCTTCCTTGTCACACCTGGTATATTTCTCCATTTTCCGCTGCATTTCCCGCAATGTTTATTATTTTCTGCCCCTTTAAAGATTTATCCAAAAAACCCCAGCCTTTGATTCACCCCGTTTACTCCTAATCGGAATCTATTTAAATTATGCCTTGTCCATCTAGTAATTTAATATCTCCCACTGCTGCTCTGCCATTTGATCTGCAGCGTCAGGCAGAGAGCGGATAGGTTATGTTGATTTGTGAGTCATGTTTCCCACCAGGAGTGAGATCTACATCATATCCCAGGGTGTTAATACCGCGTTTGCGATACGTATTAAAAATTAATTTGGTTTAAAATTGAATAAAAAAAGCGAAGGGGGGGTGGCTTAATGGTGCATGATCTTGTTGAATGGCGGAGCAGGCTCGAGGGGCTAGATGGCCTACTCCTGTTCCTAATTCTTATGTTCTTATATCACAGTTTTCTATGGCGTGTTTGCAGTGCAGCAGAAGGCCGTACTTTTGTTCATGACAATTTCATGTGGACTTCGCATAGCTTTGAGTATTTCCTGACCTGCAGCCTGTTCAAAGCAATAACCGTTGTAGAAATTAAACTATGTCTCTAATTTATGGAAATTGTGTTGTGATACACATTTATGTATTTGATTACCATGACTGTCTACTGCTAATTTCACAATTGAATGTGCAGACCATTTTATTTATGTGGAGAACTAAATTAACGCCTTGCACTGAACAAAACTCCTTCCACAAGCAAGCCTATCGGAAGGCCACATCTTCAAGGATTTCTGTCATGTTGTTTGAGGTTATGTCTGAATTTCAGCTGTCGCAAAGCCACAGTGCTTACATTTTACCAGTCGCCACTTCTGAAGGAAAGTTGAATTTTTGCTGATCCGAGCTTCAAAATGGAATTATTTTCTGGAATTGAGACAGTTTGTTTCATTTGGTTGCAGAACTTTGCGAATTTGAAATTTAGGGCCTTTGCAGAAATAAGCTCTGAACTTTCTCCTGTTCTAATGCTGCTGTTACGTTTACTTCGCTAACTATTGTTGGGCATTGCACCTTTTTAATATTTCAACAGGAGCTGAGCAACGGTTTTTTAATGTTTCTATGCAATCATTAATTTTTCATTGTGCATTATCAGATTTAGACTCTTTTGAACCCTTTGTACACTGCGTCTCTCTGGAGAATAAAAGCTCATTGACTTCTTAATTGGATTTCAATTTCCGTGCTACTACAAAGCCATCAGCCATTTGTCAACTGTTGCTCTGCCCCTCCAATACTCTGAGTTTAGAATTGTTTCTTGATGTGACACCAGTATCGAGTTTATTCAGTAAGTGAAATTTCAGAGTTTTCTAATATGCCACTTACGCAAGAAGCTTCCAGTTTTACATCTACTTTATAAAGGAATTTTAATTATTTTGGTATTGTGCTGATGGCATCACAATTAAAGAATAAGCAAATGCATTAATCGTGTTTCCCATTTTCGGAGATGCATTTGTGAAAATTCGAATGTGACTTTTTATATTTTGTAGGTTCTTCAAGACCACCACCAGCATCAGGAGCACCCCTAACCTCATTACCGCACTCAATAGCTGCACAACAGCCAACCTATGACCAGTATGGACAGGGGGACATACAGAATGGGCCTGCAATGCCTGGCCAGATGCAAAGGTTTGTCACGATTTGTACCGGAAAGAAATGGGCCAGAGAAATACTCTGGAATATATCTAAACAAAAACTAGTTGGAGTTCAGAGGGCCTTAACCTGAGTTTTGACATCTTCTGAACCCCACAAGTGGGTTACAGCCTTGTAACTACAAAACTAGGGGGATCAAGGGGTATGGCGAGAAAGCAGGAATGGGGTACTGAAGTTGCATGTTCAGCCATGAACTCATTGAAGGGCCGAATGGCCTACTCCTGCACCTATTTTCTATGGGCCCAAGCTTCCACACGATAAAAACGGGCGCCCCTCCGAGCTGGGCGCCCGTTTTTCGCGCCTAAAAAAAACCCCTCGATTCTGGAGCGTTCTGCAGCTCCTTGTCTGCCTGGCGCGGCGCCCAGGGGGGCGGAGCCTACACTCGCGCCGATTTTGTAAGTGGGAGGAGGCGGGTACTATTTAAATTAGTTTTTTTCCTGCCGACAACGCTGTGCGTTGGAGCGTTCGCGCACGCGCAGTGTGAAAAAAACATTGGCACTCGGCCATTTTTGTAGTTTTTTGTAGCTGTTTAATTTTTGAAAATTTTTTTAGTAAAAGCACATTGCCATCAGCACTTGCAGCCTTCTAAGTCTCCTTCACCACCGCCCCCCCCCCCCCCCCCCCCCCCCCCCAGCGAACGGGCGCCCCCCCCCCCGCGGGAAAGAATGGGCGCCTCCCCCCCCCCCCCCCCCCCCCCGCGGGAAGAATGGGCGCCTCCTCCCCTCCCCTCCCCCCCACCGCGGGAAGAACGGGCGCCTCAGGCTGACTGCAGCATTCTCCGTGCCTGAAGCACTTTCACACAGGTAGGAAGATGGTTTATTTAATCTTTGCTTATAAATGTTTATTCAGGTTGGATTTATTTGTATAATATTTGTAGAAGTATAAATAAGGATTTATTGTAGAATTTAATGACTTCCCTTCCCCCCCCACCCCTCCCCCCCCCCCCCCCACCTTGTTCTGGACGCCTAATTTGTAACCTGCGCCTGATTTTTTTAATGTGTAGAACAGGTTTTTTCAGTTCTACAAAAATCTTCACTTGCTCCATTCTAAGTTAGTTTGGAGTACGTTTTCACTGTGGAAACTTTGAAATCAGGCGTCAGTGGCCGGACACGCCCCCTTTTGGAAAAAAAAATTCTGTTCCAAAGTAGAACTGTTCTACCTGACTAGAACTGCAGAAAAAAAAATGTGGAGAATTGCGATTTCTAAGATAGTCCGTTCTCCACCAGTTGCTCCTAAAAAAAAAAAAATCAGGCGCAAATCATGTGGAAACTTGGGCCCATTGTTTCTATGTTTTCTAAAACGTGCATTCTCCACCTAATACCTGACTTTAATACGCACAAGGTACACAACAGACTCGGTTTTAAAAAAAAATCTATTTAAGCCCAATATAAATGTTAACTGTTTCAAAACTTGCACGATGATACTGTAGAAAAATATTAATCTGTTATATGTTAGCAGAGATGTGCAAATGAATGTATTCTGTATATTGCTCATTCGAGAAGAGCCCGCACAAAGTGCGTAGGTAAGGAATTTAACTCTAGACAAGGATATTAAAATTGAGAACATTACATATATATATGTAGAATTACATAAAGACTACAAAACAAAAACAGGCCCTTCAGCCCAACCAGTCCACGTTGTTTATTCTCCACATGAGCAGTATCTTAATCCCATGTGCTCACTCTGTCTCCTTCCCCTTTATTACCATTCCCTTCAAGTGACCTACCTAACTGATTCTTAAATGTTCACAGTTTCTGCTTCCATCATTAACACTGGTGCATTCCACAGCCTTATAACCTGCTGTGTAACTAAAAAGTTCCCCCTGTTTTCTATCCTAAATCACTTCGATTTAATCTTCTGTCCATGTCCTTTTGTTTCAGACCCTCAATCACTGGAAACAGTCTTTCCATCTACTCTGTCCCAACTCATCGTCATCGTAATCCTCCATTAATCTCCTCGGTTCTCATTGTTTATTTAAATTTACATTTTATTTAAATTTCACTGTAAAAGTTCTGTTGAATTGCTCAGCCAAAAACTTGTTGCCCCCAAATGGTGTGCATTAGAAACTTTACTTTAGTGGGAGTGAGGAGATCTGTACCCCTTCCCTTCCAAAGATGTGGTTTTCCCATTCCAAAAAAGAATTCTCCAGCTATTCTATGCAATATTTTTCCTTAAGCAGTGAGTGCTGACGAGGTCATTGCTGCACTGTTCGACCCGGGACTCTGAACTGATCTGACGTTCTGGATTAATGTCTCTTCAAACCGGATGAACATTCAGCAAGCTGATTTCTCCCAATGCCATCAACATTTCAAATGAAAGGGAAGGTGGAAAGTAAATTAATATTAACTCCTTGTAAAAGTGCTCTGACACTGAGCCCCTTTCCCGGGCTGGATTTGTACTGCATGCTTTGGGTATTCAAACCATTGTGGGACAGGCTGGTGGAGGGGGTCTCGTACCTCAGGGTTTTAGTGATCTTCAGTTACTCTGTTAGATTTGCTTGAAATCGCCCCTTCTCCTCTAAGCCACTTTGCATTAACCTAAATGCGGTAATACACAGGCAGCCATGCAGAGCATCGCAGAACATTTTCCAGATACGGATACAAGAAGGAAGTCAAACCACCTGGGTTCAGAGTAATCGTTCAACATGCTGCATGACCTGGTCAAGTTCCTGACTCTTTCTGCATGACTTAATTGTAAAGCCAGTATGGGAAACACTCCAGCAAAGGCACAAACCCAATTGGAATGACCTCTTGTGAATGTCCGAATCTAATTATTGAAATCCTTTTATAGGCTTCCCGTGTCTCAGTCGTACATGCCTGGTGAAACACTTCAGTCTGGTAGCCAGCCAATGCCATATCAACAATACGCACCCCCGCTCAATAACGCTCAGCAGTTACCAAATCAGATGGCGAGAATGCAGATCAGCGGTGTTTCTACCAACAGCGCACCACCTCCTGTCAGCCAAGGTTACGGTAAGCAATGTTAAGCCGATGGGAATGTGTGCAGTTCAAATCATCTCCAAAAGGAATCACATGCTTTGAAGTATATCCATCTGAACTGCCAAACTGAAAACCAAACTCAAAAGTTTATTTTTAAAAAGTTGTTATTACAAAGTATTTGCAGAACAGGGACAGGCCGTTCGGCCCAGCTGCTCGATGTCGGTGTTTATACTCCACGCCATGCATCACCCACACAGCATTATTTAGTCTGTTACAAATGGCTGAAATGTGAATCGCTTTAAACTTTATGCTGCTGGACTCCAAGTCCTACGTATAGATTGATGCACAACCTCATTTTTGTTCAAAATATACATGCAAAAAATCAGACAGCAAGAGAGAGATGTAGGTTTGACACCCACATTGAGGTCCTGATCTCTGCCAGGCTGGGGAGGGGGGAGGGGGGATGGGGAGGAGGAGGAGGAGCAGCAGCAGCCCACAATTCCCAATGTGCAGGGAAAACCAGAGCGTAAATCCTGCCATCCCACTCCTGCAAATGCAGGACTTTGGAAAGCAGTGAAGTGTTTTACAGAAAAATAAAATGTACTGATGTATTTTACACAATAAATTGTTAGCTATTACTTTTCACTTTCTGTTAAAGCATGGTCTCATTCCCCTCAATGGCCATGAACCAGATCTCTGTCTGTGCTGTTTAACAACCACCTGCCAGCAAATGCACAAGAGCAGCCTTGGATGAGCTTCCCACCATTGGACAAATTCACCCACTGATGCAATCTGCCTCTTCGCATTGCGATTGGGCAGTTTTACTGCTTTCCAAAAGTCCGACATTTGAAGGAGTGGGATGGCTGGATTCACACTCTGGTTTTCTCCACGTTGGGGATCGTGTTTTTTTCCTCCTCTTTACCCCCACTCCCCCAGCCCCATGGCCTGGCAGAGGTCAGGACCTCATTGTGGGGACAAACCTACATTTCGCACAATGGTACAACCGATGACACACTCATTCGGCTCTTGTTTGTTTGCCGTCTGATTTTTCTCGTGATTTTTGCACTGTGCATCATATCAATGAAGTTGAAATACAGAAGGGAGTATCATTGTGTTTGGGACCCAGTCAATGACTTGTGAATTCCTGGGAAAATATTTATGGATGTAATCACCGTCTTTTGCACAGGAAAGGGATAGTTGATGGTTGTAGAGGTTAAAAAGGAGGCTTCTCTCTTTCAAGGTGGGCTAACTAATATAGTTAATCGACACCTGCCCGTCTGTTGGGGTAAAAGGAGGCGTCTCTCCTTCGGGATGGACTAACTGATATAGTTAATCGACACCTCGCCCTTCTCCTGTTGTATACCGACCATGGAAGTGAACACACAGAATCTCAGGTTCAGCCGGCTTTTATTACGAGCAATTGCAAGGGAAGGTTCAGTCGTGGAACCTCCAAAATACAAGTTTTCAAACATAATTTATATAGGTTTCGGAGAGGAGCTATCCTCCTACAAAATCATCGATAGGTCTATTGTTATCAGCGAAGTTACATTGATTTGTTGACTCTTATCAGATGGGCTCTGAGTGGTACATGCAACTGTCCATCTCTCATCATTGCTTTGTTCCATTTTGCCCTCTATCCCAGTCTATCCGACGCCTAGGGTGGTTTGTACTGGCTCCTTTATCTCTTCCTCAGGGACTTGTAAACAAAACTGCTGACTTTTGCCTGTTTAAGTGTTAGTAAAGTTAAGCTAAAGTTTAATGTGTATAAGTGTGCTGTACCTATATAAGCAAGTGTAACATATAAGTTCGCTACCTTCAGCATAATTCTGACCCCCTATTTGCAACCTTACAATTTATTCCTTGCAATGGTCTCCTTGCATTATACGCAAGGGTAGCTCCTTGTCAGCTCAAAGTCCCATGGCCAATTCCACAATTTTTGCAGCTGATGAGTGTGATTTGCCCCAGTTAGTGGGATTTCTTAAAATTCTGACTGCAAATTTGTTTAAAATCTATTAAGCTGCATTTAGAATAAGAGTTCTGAGAATAGCTGGAACATCACTATCGGCTGTAGGTTATCGTGGCAACAGCCCTGCTATAACTGTTGCAGTTATAGTGCTACCAACATCCGCTGATGTGGAGCTGAAGTTTCTGTTGTCTTAAAAGACAATTTCATTTACATTTTTTGATGGCAACAGCTGCTTTTATTAGAATTATTTTATTTACTGGATGTGGGGGTCGCTGGCAAGGCTGACATTTAATGCCCATCCCTAATTGCCCTTGAGAAGATGAGCTACCTTCTTGAACCATTACAGTGCATCATTGCATTTTTTTTGCTTTGACAGAGTGGCTTGCTCGTGACCATTTCAAAGGGCAGTTAAGAGTCGACCACATTGCTGTGGGCCTGGAGTTACATATAGGCCAGACCGCCTAAGGGTGGCAGATTTCCTTCCCTAAAGGACATTACTGAACCAGTTGGGTATTTACAACAATCTGATTGATTCATGGTCACCATTACTGAGACTAGCTTTTTAAATGCAGATTTATTTAATTAACTATTTAAATTCCCCAACTGCTGTGGTGGATCATTAGTCCAGGCCTCTGGATTACGAGACCAGTAACATAACCTGTATGCCACCGTTCCCTCTAATTTATGCTAGTTTTCTGCAGTGCAGCACAATGTTTCTCTGTTTTACCTGCAACTGTCTTTTCATGTTTGAGTACATTTTCTATGAGGTAACACCAGCCTTAATTGACAGACTAGGTTATTCCTGCTGCATTATCTGCTTTCTCCCTCTGGCCACAGCGGCTCATGTTACTGGTATTCCACTGCACAGCTCATACAAACAAGGTGCATCCACCCAGAGATAAAAGCGATGGGTTATCCTTGGCCCCTCCTATTTCTCATCTATATACTGCCCCATGGCGACATTATCCGAAAACACGGAGTCAGTTTTCACATGTAGAGCTGATGACACCCAGCTCTACCTCACCCCACTTCTTTCGACCCCTCCACGGTCTCTAAATTGTCAGACTGCTTGTCCAACATCCAGTACTAGGTGAGCAGAAATGTTCTCCAGTCAAATATTGGGAAGACCAAAGCCATTGTCTTTGATCCCGGCCACAAACTCTGTTCCCTAGCGACCGACTCCATCCCTCTCCCGAGTATCTGTCTGAGGCTGAACCATTGTAACTGCAGCAGTTCGAGCAGTGTTATTGCCAAAATAACCGACAGCTGATAGTGATGATCCAACTGTTCCCAACCTTGGTGTCATATTTGACCCTGAAATTAACTTCCCACCACATATCCACAGCATTACTAAAACCGCCTATTCCCTATTCCACCTCTGTAGCATTGCCCATCTCCGCCCCTGCTTCAGCTCATCTGCTGAAGCCCTCATCCATGCCTTTGTTACCTCTAGACTTGACGACTCCAATGCTGGCCTCCCACATTATACCCTACGTAAACTTGAGGTCATCCAAAACTCGGCAGCCCATGTCCTAACTTGCACCAAGTCCCGCTCACCCATCACCCCCTGTGCTCGCTGACCTACATTGGCTCCTGGTTAAGCAACGCCTCAATTTCAAAATTCTCATCCTTGTTTACAAATCCCTCCATGGCCTTGCTCTGCCCCATCTTTGTAATCTCCTTCAGCCTCAAAATCCCCCAAGATGCCTGCGCTCCTCAAATTCTGCCCTCTGAGCATCCTCGATTTCCATCGCTCAACTATCGGTGGCCGTGCCTTCAACTGCCTGGGCCCCAAGCTCTGGAACTCCCTCCCTAAACCTCGGCCTCTCTACCTCTCTTTCCTCCTTTTAAGACGCTCCTTCAAACCGACCTCTTTGACCAAGCTTTTGGACATCTGCCGTAATTTCTTGTGTAGCTCGGTGTCAATTTTTTGTCTTGCAATACTCCTGTGAAGTGCCGTGGGATGCTTTACTGCATTAAAGATGCTATATAAATACAAGTTATGTTTATTTCTAATTGTCTTGCTTCCTGCCTCAGTTGTGAACTATTGCAAATCATTGTATTGTGTTTACTTTTGGAAGTCTTCTGTGGGAATTCAGTTGACTGTAAATTTCTCTTGTTCACAGGCCCACCAGCTTCTCATCCTCAAACCACAGCAAGTTTGCCACCTGCGGGGCCAGCAACGTACACACAATATTCTACTCCATTACAGAGTATTCCCTCGAGCATAGCCCAGCATCCCTATCCTGGGCAAGCTGCCCCAGTGTCAACTTTCACCTCTCCTCCCACATCTAGTCTTACTGGTGTGAATCTCCCTCCTCCACCTGGGGTGCAAAGACCCCCAACGATGCACGGACCACCGCTGACAGGACAGTCTCCGACAGGGCTCCCTCCGTCCCAGCCTCTGACAGGACTTTACCCAGCCCAGCCTAATCACAGGTCTGCGGGACCTCAGCCTGGTATGCCAGGGGTCATGCCAGGCCCACCACCTCAGGGCTTCCAAGTACATCCAACACAACCAAGTCAGGGATTTATACCTCAACAGAACGGTAGGTCATTTTATGCCTAATACTTGGAGCAGCGTTTTAAGCAGTGGAGGTGACTTATTTACTATTTTGTGTAATATTCCCCTCAAAAGTAATAAATGGGTGAAGCAACTGTTGCACATGAGATGAATCAGTTTGCACCACTTTGTTAATCTGCTCCGGCCACCACGGTCTCAGGTGTAGCACATGCTAGTTTGCGCTGGCAACATTTCAGAGAATCTGGCACTGGTACTTCAAATGGAAAAGGAGAATAGAAAAATACTTTCTCCAATTAACACCCAAGTAATTATGCTATTGGGTGGGGTGGGGGGGAACAGTTGTGAAACTTCAAAGATGAAAATTAAACGTTGTGCCAACTTTTTGTTGGATATTTTCAGTCAAGTGAGGCAGGAATAATGTGAAAAGTCTGCCTCGTGCATGTACTCTTCCAACTTCCGGCAGTCTTTAATTATCATATCTAACTAATTGGAGGCTGCTAGGAATGCATCATTGTTGAACATATTGATTTTCAGCACTATACAATCCAGGACTATTTCCACCAGCCCCCCCATCCCCCCAAATTCAAGACCAATCCACAATTACTGCATAATCCCCTAAACCAATACTATTTAAGATAATTGGCAAAAAAGGCAAGGGTGAGATGAGAATTTTTTTTAACACAGCGAGTTCTGATTTGGAACGCACTGCCTGAAAGGATTCACTCTGGAGCATCCACGATGCTGAGAATGACGTGAGTAGCACGTGGAGCGAGTTGGTCTTACCGCAGGAGAAGGGTCCACAGCCAGCGAGGGAATGGAAGACCAGCAGGAAGAGTAGTGCAAGGAAGGTAGTGCAGGGGTCCCCTGTCGTCATCCCACTGCAAAACAGATACACTGCTTTGAGTACTGTTGAGGGGGATGACTCATCAGGAGAGGACAGCAGCAGCCAAGTTCATGGCACCGTGGCTGGCTCTGTTGCATAGGAGGGAAGGAAAAAGAGTGGGGGAGCGATAGTGATAGGGGATTCAATTGTAAGGGGAATATATAGGCGTTTCTGCGGCCGCAACCGAGACTCCAGGATGGTATGTTGCCTCCCTGGTGCAAGGGTCAAGGATGTCTCGGAGCAGGTGCTGGACATTCTAAAAAGGGAGGGAGAACAGCCAGTTGTCGTGGTGCACGTTGGTACCAACGACATAGGTAAAAAAATGGATGAGGTCCTACGAAATGAATTTAAGGAGCTAGGAGCTAAATTAAAAAGTAGGACCTCAAAAGTAGTAATCTCGGGATTGCTATCAGTGCCACGTGCTAGTCAGAGTAGGAATCGCAGGATAGCGCAGATGAATACGTGGCTTGAGCAATGGTGCAGCAGGGAGGGATTCAAATTCCTGGGGCATTGGAACCGGTTCTGGGGGAGGTGGGACCAGTACAATCCGGACGGTCTGCACCTGGGCAGAATCGGAACTAATGTCCTCGGGGGAGTGTTTGCTAGTGCTGTTGGGGAGGAGTTAAACTAATATGGCAGGGGGATGGGAACCAATGCAGGGAGATACAGGGAAACAAAAAGGAGGCAAAAGCAAAAGACAGAAAGGAGATGAGGAAAAGTGGAGGGCAGAGAAACACAAGGCAAAGAACAAAAAGGACCATTGTACAGCAAAATTCTAAAAGGACAGAGGGTGTTAAAAAAACAAGCCTAAAGGCTTTGTATCTTAATGCAAGGAGTATCCGCAATAAGGTGGATGAATTAACTGTGCAAATGGATGTTAACAAATATGATATGATTGGGATTACGGAGACGTGGCTACAGGATGATCAGGGCTGGGAACTCAACATCCAGGGGTATTCAACATTCAGGAAGGATAGAATAAAAGGAAAAGGAGGTGGGGTAGCATTGCTGGTTAAGGAGGAGATTAAGGCAATAGTTAGGAAGGACATTAGCTTGGATGATGTGGAATCTATATGGGTAGAGCTGCAGAACACCAAAGGGCAAAAAACGTTAGTGGGAGTTGTGTACAGACCTCCAAACAGTAGTAGTGATGTTCGGGAGGGCATCAAACAGGAAATTAGGGGTGCATGCAATAAAGGTGCAGCAGTTATAATAGGTGACTTTAATATGCACATAGATTGGGCTAACCAAACTGGAAGCAATACGGTGGAGGAGGATTTCCTGGAGTGCATAAGGGATGGTTTTTTAGACCAATATGTCGAGGAACCAACTAGGGGGGAGGCCATCTTAGACTGGGTGTTATGTAATGAGAGAGGATTAATTAGCAATCTCGTTGTGCGAGGCCCCTTGGGGAAGAGTGACCATAATATGGTGGAATTCTGCATTAGGATGGAGAATGAAACAGTTAATTCAGAGACCATGGTCCAGAACTTAAAGAAGGCTAACGTTGAAGGTATGAGGCGTGACTTGGCTGGGATGGATTGGCGAATGATACTTAAGGGGTTGACTGTGGATGGGCAATGGCAGACATTTCGAGACCGCATGGATGAACTACAACAATTGTACATTCC
Source organism: Pristiophorus japonicus (assembly GCF_044704955.1). NCBI lineage: Eukaryota > Metazoa > Chordata > Chondrichthyes > Pristiophoridae > Pristiophorus > Pristiophorus japonicus. The sequence goes on along the minus strand of NC_091998.1, from coordinate 3,390,819 downwards.
TGTCTGGCATAAAAATAAAAAAGGGAAGGTGGCTCAACCGTGGCTATCAAGGGAAATCAGGGATAGTATTAAAGCCAAGGAAGTGGCATACAAATTGGCCAGAAATAGCAGCGAACCTGGGGACTGGGAGAAATTTAGAACTCCGCAGAGGAGGACAAAGGGTTTGATTAGGGCAGGGAAAATGGAGTATGAGAAGAAGCTTGCAGGGAACATTAAGACGGATTGCAAAACTTTCTATAGATATGTAAAGAGAAAAAGGTTAGTAAAAACAAACGTAGGTCCCCTGCAGTCAGAATCAGGGGAAGTCATAACGGGGAACAAAGAAATGGCGGACCAATTGAACAAGTACTTTGGTTCGGTATTCACAAAGGAGGACACAAACAACCTTCCAGTTATAAAAGGGGTCGGGGGGTCGAGTAAGGAGGAGGAACTGAGGGAAATCCTGATTAGCCGGGAAATTGATGGGATTGAAGGCCGATAAGTCCCCAGGGCCTGATGGACTGCATCCCAGAGTACTTAAGGAGGTGGCCTTGGAAATAGTGGATGCATTGACAGTCATTTTCCAACATTCCATTGACTCTGGATCAGTTCCTATAGAGTGGAGGGTAGCCAATGTAATCCCACTTTTTAAAAAAGGAGGGAGAGAGAAAACAGGGAATTATAGACCGGTCAGCCTGACATCGGTAGTGGGTAAAATGACGGAATCAATTATTAAGGATGTCATAGTAGTGCATTTGGAAAGCGGTGACATGATAGGTCCAAGTCAGCATGGATTTGTGAAAGGGAAATCATGCTTGACAAATCTTCTGGAATTTTTTGAGGATGTTTCCAGTAGAGTGGACAAGGGAGAACCAGTTGATGTGGTATATTTGGACTTTCAGAAGGCGTTCGACAAGGTCCCACACAAGAGATTGATGTGCAAAGTTAGAGCACATGGGATTGGGGGTAGTGTGCTGACATGGATTGAGAACTGGTTGTCAGACAGAAAGCAAAGAGTAGGAGTAAATGGGGACTTTTCAGAATGGCAGGCAGTGACTAGTGGGGTACCGCAAGGTTCTGTGCTGGGGCCCCAGCTGTTTACACTGTACATTAATGATTTAGATGAGGGGATTAAATGTAGTATCTCCAAATTTGCGGATGACACTAAGTTGGGTGGCAGTGTGAGCTGCGAGGAGGATGCTGTGAGGCTGCAGAGCGACTTGGATAGGTTAGGTGAGTGGGCAAATGCATGGCAGATGAAGTATAATGTGGATAAATGTGAGGTTATCCACTTTGGTGGTAAAAACAAAGAGACAGACTATTATCTGAATGGTGACAGATTAGGAAAAAGGGAGGTGCAAAGAGACCTGGGTGTCGTGGTACATCAGTCATTGAAGGTTGGCATGCAGGTGCAGCAGGCGGTTAAGAAAGCAAATGGCATGTTGGCCTTCATAGCGAGGGGATTTGAGTACAGGGGCAGGGAGGTGTTGCTACAGTTGTACAGGGCATTGGTGAGGCCACACCTGGAGTATTGTGTACAGTTTTGGTCTCCTAACCTGAGGAAGGACATTCTTGCTATTGAGGGAGTGCAGCGAAGGTTCACCAGACTGATTCCCGGGATGGCGGGACTGACCTATCAAGAAAGACTGGATCAACTGGGCTTGTATTCACTGGAGTTCAGAAGAATCAGAGGGGACCTCATAGAAACATTTAAAATTCTGACACGGTTAGACAGGTTAGATGCAGGAAGAATGTTCCCAATGTTGGGGAAGTCCAGAACCAGAGGTCACAGTCTCAGGATCAGGGGTAAGCCATTTAGGACCGAGATGCGGAGGAACTTCTTCACCCAGAGAGTGGTGAACCTGTGGAATTCTCTACCACAGAAAGTTGTTGAGGCCAATTCACTAAATATATTCAAAAAGGAGTTAGATGAGGTCCTTACTACGAGGGGGATCAAGGGGTATGGCGAGAAAGCAGGAATGGGGTACTGAAGTTGAATGTTCAGCCATGAACTCATTGAATGGCGGTGCAGGCTCGAAGGGCCGAATGGCCTACTCCTGCACCTATTTTCTGTTTCTATGGAAGCAGATTCAATAGTAACTTTCAAAAGTGGAATTGGATAAATACTTAAAAAGGAAGAATTTGCAGGGCTATGGGGAAAGAGATGGGGGAGTGGAACTAATTGGATTGTTGGGAAAATGCTGGAGTCCATTATTAAGGAAGCAGTAGCAGGACATTTGGAAAAGCATAATACAGTCAAGCAGAGTCAACATGGCTTTATGAAAGAGAAATCGTGTTTGACAAATTTGCTGGAGTTCTTTGAGGATGTAACGAACAGGGTGGATAAAGGGGAACCAGTGGATGTGGTGTATTTGGATTTCCAGAAGGCACTCGATAAGGTCCCACATAAAAGGTTACTGCACATGATAAAAGTTCACTGGGTTGGGAGTAATATATTAGCATGGAGAGCGGATTGGCTAATTAACAGAAAACAGAGAGTCAGGATAAATGGGTCATTTTCTGATTGGCAAACGGTAACTAGTGGGGTACCACAGGGATCGGTGCTGGGGCCTCAACTATTTACAATCTATATTAATGATTTGGAAGAAGGGACTGAGTGTAATATAGTCAAGTTTGCTGATGATACAAAGATGGGTGGGAAAGCAAGTTATGAGGAGAACACAAAAAATCTGCAAAGTGATATAGACAGGCTAAGTGAGTGGGCTAACATTTGGCACATGGAGTATAATGTGGGAAAGTGTGAGGTTATCCATTTTGGCAGGGAAAAAAAAAATATCATTTAAATGGAGAGAGATTACAAAATGCTACAGTACAGAGGGGGTCCTTGTGCATGAAATACAAAACGTTAGTCTGCAGGCATGGCAAGTAATCAGGAAGGCAAATGGAATGTTGGCCTTTATAGCAACGGGGATGGAGTATAAAAGCAGGGAAGTCCTGCTACAACTGTGCAGGGTATTGGTGAGACCACACCTAGAATACTGCGAACTGTTTTGGTCTCCTTATTTAAGGAGGGATATATTTGCATTGGAGGCAGTTAAGAGAAGGTTCACTAGGTTGATTCCTGAAATGAAGGGGTTGATTTCGGAAGAAAGGTTGAGCAGGTTGGGCCTGGACTCATTTGAATTTAGAAAATGAGAGGTGATGTTATTGAAACATATAAGATACTGAGAGGCCTTGACAAGGTATTCGAGTCGGAGAGGATGTTTCCCCTCGTGGGGGAATCTGGAATTAGGGGGCATAGTTTAAGAAAAATAATAATTTAGAACTGAGATGAGGAGGAATTTCTTCTCTTGAGGGTTGTAAATCTGTGAAATTCTCTGCCCCAGAGAGCTGTGGAGGCTGGGTCATTGACTATATTTAAGGCGGAGATAGACAGATTTTAAAAGATAAGGGTGTGAAGGATTATGAGGAGCGGGCAGGGAAATGGAGCTGAGGCCAAGATCAGATCAGCCATGATTTTATAGAATGGCGGAGCAGGCTCGAGGGGCCGAATGGCCGACTCCTGCATTGATTTTATGACTTCTTGTTTCTGTTAGATGAGTATTCCGTAGATCCCATTAAATATATGCTTACTATATTCCGTTTCAATCACTGAATTTGTGCAAATACAGGTGAAGTTTGAACAATCCAATTTACAGCAGCACTGGTCTGCCTCGTTAAAGCTGTGACTGGACAGTAACACCCTGTATTTTGCTCATCCTCAACTATGCTGCTCGAAACGTTCCTTGGTGTTGTAATACACAGAAGCACTGTTTGCCACTTAGTTCTCCTGGATTTGTCATGTCTCTGCAGGCTCTTTTGGGCAAATGAGGGCGCCCCAGCCAAATTATGCTGCACCTTACACTGGAACACCAAATTACAACAATCAACCCCAACAACAGCAAAAACGCTTGGATCCAGACAGCATTCCTAGCCCTGTAAGCACCACGATTTCTAACTGTAGTATCTTTGGCTGTTGTGTTCTAATGTTTGCAGAATTGCTTTGTACATTTGCTCATATTTTCTGCTCTAAACTGCTTGTACAAGGATTTGCTTGCATGTGTCCAATGTTTTCAAACTTGTTGGAGACTTGAATATAATCCCCAATATATTCTTTTTACATCTTTATCTGAACATGTTTGCACTTCTGTTCAGCAATTTGGGTTAATATACACTAAAGTCTCATAACTGCAAATGAATAATGTAGTCTTGCTTATCTCACAACTTCGTAATGGTTCCTCCACTCCAAAAATAGTGTTAGTACATGAGTATATAGTGAACTGGCCCCAATCCTCTGCTTCAACTTGGTGTCCTGCACTCTGTGATTGTAGTGGTTGGTACTGTAACTCTGGCAGAGCAAACTAGTCTGTTTCTGATCTGGTGTCAATGTCCTGGCCTCCAGTCTCCTTTTCCCTTTTTTCAACTCTTTCTCTCCCAACCCTTCTCTGCCTGCACCTCCTTGTTGTTTCCCTGGTTGCAGCTTTGCTGAGCCTGAAGTCCCCCAGCTCTAGCCTGGTGCCCTGTGATTTGGCTCTGCAATGCCCGGTGCCTTGCGATTGATTGGCACCGCAGTGCCCAGTGATTGGTTGGCACTGCAATGCCTGGTGCCCTGTGATTGGCACTGCAATGCCTGGTGCCCTGTGATTGGCACTGCAATGCCTGGTGCCCTGTGATTGGCACTGCAATGCCTGGTGCCCTGTGATTGGCACTGCAATGCCTGGTGCCCTGTGATTGGCACTGCAATGCCTGGTGCCCTGTGATTGGCACTGCAATGCCTGGTGCCCTGTGATTGGCACTGCAATGCCTGGTGCCCTGTGATTGGCTCTGCAATGCCTGGTGCTCTGCGATTGATTGGCACCGCAATGCCTGGTGCCCTGCGATTGATTGGCACCGCAATGCCTGGTGCCCTGTGATTGGCACTGCTTTGCCCGATGCGCCACAGCTCTAGCCCGTGCCCTGTGATTGATTGGCACTGCAATGCCCAGTGCCCTGTGATTGGCACTGCAATGCCCAGTGCCCTGTGATTGGCACTGCAATGCCCAGTGCCCTGTGATTGGCACTGCAATGCCCAGTGCCCTGTGATTGGCACCACAATGCCCAGTAATTGACCGGCATCGCAATGCATTCACCTGCTCCTGGAGTCAATCAGACAGGAGAGCAGCACTGGGCTAGAAGCAGGTAGTCAGCCATTGGCTCCAGTTGAGACTTTCTGTAATACCAACCTTGCTGTAACGTGCATTTGACTTTTAACCCATGGTGGCGTTACAATGAGGCTGGTCTGTTACTGGTAACTAATAATAATGCTTAATTATGGAGAATACATTAATGTATATATATTTCTGTGGTGTAGTATCGGTGCATTCCTTAAGTTACTTTAATAAGTACCCCCTAAAAACAAACACATTTTTATATTTGAGTGTTCATTTTATTGGGTGAGTTGTTGCTGACTACTATGGGTTCTAAAGCTGCACTTGGTCTAAAGTGATGGATGAGATGCCTGAATGTTTCTGAAAACAATCTCTTGAGAGTTATGTAAGATAGCAAACAGTGCAGAAAAGAGCAGGTTCAGAATACAATTTCAAACTAAATTGTGATAGTGGGTCACGGGGACACAGATCAAGTTAGTTCAGGAAACGTTGGGATTGTTGGGGAACAGTGCTTTGCAAGTATTGACCAGCACGTAGAATGGACGTTTGGGCAGGGTAGTGGAGATGAGAACTCGAGAGTAATTTGAAGAAACCCTTGGATGCGACAGTGGGGCAATTGCAGGATCTTCCTGAATGGACCCACATCGGTTTGTCTCTTGTGCTGGCCTTGTGGCTTTCCATTTAGGGTTTTACCACAGACTCCTGAAAGCAGATGATGGCGATCACAAGCCTTGTGCCTTTGTCTGGACTACTTCTTCAGTTTCTGGGGAGTGTATTGGCTGCGCACTCAATTATTTTTGCTCTGTCTTAACTGCTGACTGCTTCTTGCTGCAACCTCAGTCCAACTGATCCAACGGAGGAAATGTAATTAACAAAATCCATCCATCGAGAGTCTGGCTTAAATGATGATTCAAGATCGGCCAGCATCCTGGAGTGTTCCAGGGCTTAATGTGGACACGCAAAACTCTGATGGAATAGAGTGGTCATGTTTTACTCTTTAAGGATAGCGTTTCATTGGCAGCAGGAAGTAAATTTTCAGTTGTAAATTTTTGCCATGTGTCACCATCTTGGCAGGCACTTGGGAGGGAATTCTGGTGAGGGAGTTTTGTCTGTCAAAGCTTCTCAATCTGGGAAGGGATTAGTGAGGTCCCTCTGCTGTAATCACCTTCACACCACTGACTGTTTAACAATACAGTGGTTGTAGATACTCTCCAGTCTAGACGCGTCAGCACTCTCGGCTGATGGATCTGTCTGGGTAAGTGGCTCGCAAGAGACTGAAGGGGAGACTAAAAGGGGCATTATAAACATTACACCAAATAAACTTCAACTTTGTATAGTTTCTTGCTGTATTTCTGTTAAAAATGTACTTTGTTTCTGCCTGATTTTCTGAATTAACATTGTTAGACAAGTTGAGAAGCTAACACGTTTTTATGCAAGAAATTGTCGCTCGAACCAGAATATATTTAGCTTACTGTTAGCTTTTTAATATTAAAGCTGTAGAAATGTGAAGAGCCCTGCAAATGGCATTAAGATGAAGAGATAACCGGTGTAACTGAATAACACAACTTGCATGTGCAATGATGTATGTGTAAACGTATGTCAAAGGACTTGCTGATGTGGCACCATTAGTGTGGGAAGGTAGAAGTAACAGTTGTTACTCTTCTGTTTCTCTCCTGTTTTGCTGCTCACTTGTGCCTTTTTAAGCAACTTAATGAACTGCCACCTCAACAGAAAACAAGACATAGAATAGATCCAGATGCAATTCCTAGTCCAGTAAGTCTGCTTGTCTGTAAGTGTGCTCTTACCTTCTGCATTGCTGCCTTTGCGATAACTCCAAAAGGCTTGTTGATCTGCTTATATCAAACACATGCTGTAAGGTCGCAAAAATCTCACCAGCTAATTGATCTATTTTACAACAACACATTATTATAAATGTTAAATGACTTCACATAACTGCTCCTGCCGTGTGAATATTTGCAGTGTCACTCTTTCTGACAGTGTTGGAAGCTAATAGCCATATAACTCGGATTAGTTAATGCTTGAGCAAATTATCCTGGTGATCTGCTTTGGTACCTTACAGACATGTTTCAAGAGGATAGTGTTAGATACAATTGTGTTGCTTAAATCAGATTTAAACTTGCATCCTTAAGTTGGCAAACATTTGTGGTCTTAGTTTTAATTTGCAGCAAAGGCTCGCTTTTGCAAGATGTCACTGCTCTTTCCAATTGCACTTACTTCAATATCCTTGTAAAAGAACACATCATTTTAGCTCTTTCACATTCATTTCATTGTTTCCCACATTGTACACGGGTCAGCAACCCTCCTGTAATTTTTGCTCCCTTTTTGGTTACCTTAATAGTTGCAGAAGACTTCGTTTACCAGTTAATAGTAATATTAATTGTGGGGAGGGGGGTGGCAAAATAAAGTGAGACAAAATCCAATAAGTTAAGTATCGGAATAGCCCAGGGCTAGCTATGACTGCAGGAGTTGGTTGTGCTTTGATACTGTATTTCAGAATGTAAAAGTGGCTCAGTTTAGAGAAGACAATAACTGGATGTGTTTGTGTTTGGAATGTTTTTGTAATTGAGCACCAGTGCTGAATGAGAGAGCCTGTGGTCTCATTGAAGGTCCTACAGCCACTCTCTCGCCTGTAAAGTTGCTTTTGGTCAGCTATGTAATAATATAAGTGCCCTCTTATTAAATAGATTCACAGTGCATACACGATTCCTGCCAAGTTTTTGTTCTTTCCCTTCCCCCATTACCAAGTTTCACTTCCCCTCTCGCCCACTGCTAATTTCTCCCTAACCAATAATTCATCTCCCTGACCCCCAGTGGCTATTGTGCAGTTCCACAGGCATCAAAAGCCCAATTGGTGCCTTGTCCAAATGGCCATTTTCCGTCTAAGCCCGAAGACTGTAAGCAGGCCATTCCACTGTGAAGCGGGTGGAAGAGGCACCACCCCTAAGCCTAATCTTGTGCTCACTTGATGCTCACCCCATGCACTGCTCACCAGTGATCAGGATTGGGACCCTGGGCTCATTTCTTTTTCTTCCCCGCAAGAGTGCTGAAGTCAGTTGTGGCTCACAAGGCACTCTGGCTGAGACCAGCTAACTCCGCACAGACCAGGGTCTGAGCATCTTCCTGCACTACACCAGGCAGGCAGTGCACTTGCTGACTGGAGCGTTGGGGAGCTTTGTTAAATGTACATTCAGTCGTAGCTGGTAGAAATGTGTCTGCTCATCCTTTTATACCAGGGTGCAATGCATTTAGATCCCTCTACAAACTGAAATGAACATCTTGGGTTTTATTGAGTGACGGTTTGAAATGTTGTATTGTGTGCTGTGACAGATCCAAGTGATTGAAGATGATAAGTCAAACCGAGGATCTGAGCCGTTCTCGACTGGTGTAAGAGGACAAGTTCCACCACTCGTTACTACTGACTTCATGGTAAAAGATCAAGGTAGAGTCCCAGTGCTCAGCTTTACATTGTTCAACAAAACACTCTCATATCTTCAGTATTCTGATTCGTGGTAGCACTGCTTACAACCAAAGCATATTTTGCAAATGGGATTGGCTGGCTTGATATAACCCTGTTCATTATATATGTTCAAACTAGTCTGCATAGCTCTAAGTTGTAAAAACTTCAATGCTTTTCACATTAACATAATGTCATACACACTGTTCTTCACACAGTCTTGGTGTGTGTCTGCCTTCAGAGAAAGCTGCCAATACAACCTTTAGTCTGCTCAAGGGTGTGAATCAAGTTATAAACTGCCATTTGATTCCAATGGAGAGAAGTTCAAAAATGGGATGGAGTTGACAATTTGGGATATAATGAGAAGTTGTCTAGCCATTTGATTATCTTCAGTTGCAAGATTGGATTGGATTACTTCTCGACCTCTGAGCACAGCCAGTGTTGCAGTACACGGACTGTCCGTGACTCTTCACTCGTCTGGTTTTTGGGAAAAGAATGATCATTTTGTGTGTTGAGTCAAGAAAATTTTTTGAAACACCTCGAGATTAAAAAAAAAAGCAGTTGATATTAAAAGCTTCATCCCGCACCTTTTACAGCCAGGCATCTCCAGAAGTTGTTCAACAGTAAGCTCCACTGCCCTAGCGTGTACTGGACTTGCACAGTTCCCTTCAGCACCTTCCACAGATGGAAATAAAAGCCATTTAGCTCATCGTTCATCCCTCCAATCACAGCAGCTTGTTGCATTTTGAATATTCTCAGTGTATATTCCTTGATTATCTTGCTTGGTAAATTAGTGCGAACAGCTATCACCGAGTAAATGTTTTTCTTAATTCTGATGTAAATATACTTTTCACTCATTTCCTCTTGTCTTGTGTGTAGTTTAAAATGGAAAAAAATCTTGCTTTCCCTCCTCTGTACAATATAATATTTGACCAGTGTTCCAAGTTCCTTCCCTTAGCTGCTTAATCTTTCCTCATAATTCATCCGCTTGACACTTGGATCAGTCTTCGTGCACTCTGTGACCTACACTGAACACCAAGTGTGGTGTGAGGAGTGTATTCGGAAATCTTTGCCATATTTATAAACTTGTATTCTGCTATTCTGGCTCTGTCTCCCAATATTCTATTTTTTTTAATTGTACATTGACAGTCACCCGACTCCAATTATCTTTGAAGTCGTCTTGTGCTAACAAAATCCATTCATTGCAGACTTGATCCATTTTTTCCAACCTATGTGTGATGCTTCACATTTGGGAGTATTGGGATGTAATTTGCCCAATTGCATAACTGATCTAAATTATTTTTTAAATCTTTTGCTGCTCCCTTTTTGTGCTCCTCTCCATCCCGATTGCTCTGGAAGGCACTGTGGTTCAGTATATTGGCCACTCGCCACATGGGGCTAACTAGGAATGCAGATGTGGCTAATTGCATTTCTGATTTTTTCATGGGGTGTGTGCATGTGCACTTCAACCATTTTGGGCGTTTGTTGAAGTGCTAAGACTAAAAGCCAAGTGTGCGAGTGTTATTGTGAGAGCTTTACTTTCTTGGTTACTGAATAATGTTTAAGTAAACATACATGTGAGGTATATTTACCTGTATTGCGTGAGTGTGTGTGTGTAAGGTGTTTTCTCCTAAAATTAGTGCATGTGGTTAAAATGGTGTTCCCATAGCCTACCCTGTGTCTAGTTAACGATTTCTATTGGGCAGCACTGTGCTAAGGGATATGTGGATGTAAACAATCCTCAAAGCATTAAATTTGGACAGATCACTGATTTTTGACATCGACATAAAAAATAGGTGCAGGAGTAGGCCATTTGGCCCTTCGAGCCTGCCACGCCATTCAATGAGTTCATGGCTGAACATGCAACTTCAGTACCCCATTTCCTGCTTTCTCGCCATACCCCTTGATTCCCCCTAGTAGTAAGGACTAGATCTAACTCCTTTTTGAATATATTTAGTGAATTGGCCTCAACAACTTTCTGTGGTAGAGAATTCCACAGGTTCACCACTCTCTGGGTGAAGAAGTTTCTCCTCATCTCGGTCCTAAATGGCTTCCTCCTTATCCTTAGACTGTGACCCCTGGTTCTGTACTTCCCCAACATTGGGAACATCCTTCCTGCATCCAACCTGTCTGAACCCGTCAGAATTTTAAACGTTTCTATGAGGTCCCCTCTCATTCTTCTGAACTCCAGTGAATACTCCTGCACCTATTTTCTATGTCTATGTCTATAACTCAGTGATCTGTCCAAATTTAACGCTTTGAGGATTGTCTGCAGTATATGGTGCAAGTTCTCATTCTCATTGAGTGAGGTAAATGGAGACGAATTTGTGTAAAATTGACGTTCTGTTTTTATTTGAATTGCTAATCCAAATCAAGCGCAGCTTTTGTAACAAAACAGCTCCTTCATATTCTGCTGTGCAATGCTTTTATAGACGCAGGAGTATTGGAATATTACAACTTGTTTGTGCTTGCCTTGCAGGGAATTCAAGTCCTCGTTTCATTCGATGTGCAGCTTACAATATTCCTTGCACTTCAGATATGGCAAAACAATGCCAAGTTCCCCTTACTGCAGTTGTTAAACCGCTTGCTACATTACCAGCTGATGAGGTAAACGCACTGAAATCTTTGCTTCAAATGTTCAAACTATATTCCCTTTTATTGGATACACTATTTCAAGTCTTGGTCTCTATTGGCTTCCCCCCCCCCCCCCCCTCTCACACAACACAGGTATATCAGGTAAAAGATTCTATACTGCACTGAAATATTCTCGGAGATAATTATTCACCTGGCTTAAGTGCTTTCAACCAAAAGTTTAACCGTCAGCCTAAATACCCTGATAGATGGCCAGTTTAATCGGTGATTAGATGAGCCTTTCGGACTCGGAAGATTATCCGGTTCGGTCCATGGCTTTGTATTGAGTTACGAAGGCGGTTTAGATGCTAGAGTTAGCTTCGTTGCTTTTCTATTAAATGAGGGAGGGGGAAATTGCCTATGGTTTGCAGCTCCAATTGCAAACCTGAAAGCTCTGCTGGGAGTGCGCACATGCGGAAAGGCCCAGAGAGGGCAAGAATCCTGGAATGATTTAAGAAACCACTGAACATCGTCACGGTGGGGCTGTAGGCTCTCTGTGGCTGCGTGAGCTCAGGTGGGCCAAATAGCCGCCTTCACCTGTGCCGAGGCACCAAGCACTCTGTCACTCCGCACAGGTGAATAGCGGCTGCTTGGCTGACTTCCTGGGGAGTGACTGGCACTTGCGAAGTAGTTCCCCCAACAGAGTTGATGCCTTTAGGAAGGGAAGGGAAAAAATTAACAAGAAAAGGAAGGGGAAATAGCTTGCAAACTTAAAGTGGGGTCCGTAAGTCAATTTTATTGGTCACTTCACAATTTAAATATTTCCAGTCCTGGATTTGTGGGTTTCCAGGCTTGTTTGCAGTGACTGTCCCAATATAAGGACTGAAGCTGCTTGACTGGACGTCTCCACATCAGTGATGCCACTGTCCTTGCCCCAGGAAATGCAGGCATTCAGTGAGAAATAACAATATTCAAAAACAAAACATTTTTATCTCTTATCTTTTTCCTCTCATCATTTTCCCATTTTTCTCTCTCTATCTGTTTCCTTCCTTCTGTGTTTCTCTCCGTCGGCTTCTCTTTTCTTTCTTCCCACATTCTCTTGCTCTTTGTCTGTCTCTGTTTCTCTCTCTCTCTCTCTCTCTCTCTCTTCCCTCCACCCCCCCCCCTATTAAAGCAGATAATGTTGGATTTTATTTAAGTGAGGTGATATGCTATCCTCGTACTCTATTACATTTCTGAACAGCTAATTCCACCTCTCCAAGTCAGCTGGAGTGAGACATGATACTGAATTTGTTGCGTTTGTCATTATTCCACAATATGCCTCTGAAATTAAATCCGACTGTAAGTGGGTAGGTCTGTGTAGCTAACAACGTGAAGAATTGCACCCCTAGTGTGGTCACAGGGAGCTTTTGTCTGCAGAAGCTCTCTAAATTTATCATCCTGTTCATAGGTTTTGCGCGTGGGGAAAATTAGCCCTCGTTTTACTTCACAGAAACCTGTTTCCGTAAATCTAAATGTTGTGAGCTGGAGAGCAATGCTTTACTTCAATAAACACCTAGCTTGCCAGTGTTTGCTGTAAAGTCCACGTGGGCGATGGTTGCTTTGCTGACAGAATGAGACAGAACCCCAGCAACAAATGAAGCTGAATAGAATGTGCAATCTTTTTCAGTTAATAGCGAGTTTAATTTTTTATTGGACTTCTTTGTGGCGACGCTTCCATTTTGCCTGGTGCAGCTGTTGAGCTGAATCCGAATGCTGTAAATGACACCAGGCTCTGGAGGTTAGATCAGCACATTCGGTTTAGACATTTCAAATTCCTGGATCATGCACTTGTGAGATGCAGTTAATACCAGCAGCATGCATTGCATTTTTCCCTTTTTGGATTTAGGAAAAACTCTTGGGTTGGAATAGTTCGAGAATTACTGTGCGTGTATATTTCCAAGATAAAAAATGTGAAATAGTTTGGCGTGAAAGTAATTAATCGCTGCTATAAAACCCAGTCGTGCATTGTCCACTAATGTCAACTATTTTGTGAAGCTTCCAATATGGATTACGCTCGAGAAATATCGCTGAATCAATGCAGCTAAACAAGATAGCTGCGCCCCTCCGCTGTTTGGATGTGAATTGGCCACTGAAAGGCTACTTGCTTCCACGCCAAACAGGTGTTTCAATGAAAGACTTAATATTCCAGGTCCTGAACTACATCCTGAAGGGTGGAAGATGCCTGTACGTGGATTTTTTTAATGTGTGGTGGCCGTTGCACACCAGTCACCACACGGGCTTGACAGAGCTAGGTCTTGGTCCAGTGGCAAGGGGTAACCAAGACGACTGGAGACCAGCTCTGCTGCACGGACCTAGTGCGCACACACATCGCAGTGTGGGCTGGCCCGTGCTGCCCCGGGTCCTCACCTCTTCTGGGGCCCAATCACATCCCTCTACGAACTCTCGCCGCTCCTTCGCCCAGACATCGCTACTCCTGCTGTGGCTGCCCATGCTCCAATCAGTGACCTGGATCTTGGTGACGTCCAATCCAGTCGCCCTATTCACAGCCGTCACACTCCTGCAGCAACATGCGCTGCTCCTTGTAGTGGCATGTCACCGCGTGTTACTCCCTCGAATTTCTCCGGCCTGCTGATGGTCTTGCAGGCCGGGACCGCGGCGATTCCCGGACCGGGCCACCGCACGTTGCTCCCTTTCATGGCCCCATTACAGGAGGATAACTGGTGACTGTCTCCTAATAAGAACATAACATAAGAAATAGGAGCAGGAGTAGGCCATTTGACCCCTTGAGTCTTTTCTGCCATTCAGTAAGATCATGGCTGATCTGATCATAGACTCAGCTCCACTTCCCTGCCTGCTCCCCATAACCCTTCACTCCCTTATCGCTCAAATATCTGTCTATCTCCGCCTTAAATATATTCACTGACCCAACCTCCACAGTTCTCTGAGGCAGCGAATTCCATAGATTTACAACCCTCAGAGAAGAAATTCCTCATCATCTCAGTTTTAAATGGGCAGCCCCTTATTCTGAGACTATGTCCCCTAGTTTTTGTTTCCCCTATGAGTGGAAATATCCTCTCTGCATCCACCTTGTCGAGCATTATCCCCTCATTATCTTATATGTTTCAATAAAATCACCTCTCATTCTTCTGAACGCCAATGTGTATAGGCTCAACCTATTTTCATAAGTCAACCCCCTCATTTCTGAAATCAACCTAGTAAACTTTTTCTGAACAGCCTCCAATACACGTATATCCTTCTTTAAATAAGGAGACCAAAACTGTACACCGTACTCGAGGTGTGGCCTTAACCATACTCTGTACAGTTGTAGCAGGACTTCTCTGCTTTTATACTCTATCCCCCCTTGCAATGAAGGTTAACATTTCATTTGCTTTCCTGATTACTTGCTGTACCTACATACTAACTTTTTGTGTTTCATGTACAAGGACCCCCAGATCCCTCTGTACTGAAGCACTTTGCAATTTTTCTCCATTTAAATTATAATTTGCTTTTCTATTTTTTTCTGCCAAATTGGATAACCTCACATTTTCCCACATTATACTCCATCTGCCAAATGTTTGCCCACTCACTAGCCTGTCTATATCCCTTTGCAGATTTCTTGCGTCTTCCTCCTCACAATTTGCTTTCCCACCCATCTTTGTATCATCAGCAAACTTGGCTACATTATACTCGGTCCCTTCCTCCAAGTCATTAATATAGATTGTAAATAGTTGAGGTACCAACACCGATCCCTGTGGCACTCCTAGTCACTGTTTGCCAACCAGAAAATGAACCATTTGTCCCGACTCTCTTTTCTATTAGTTAGCCAATCCTCAATCCATGCTAATATATTACCCCCAACCCCGTGAATTTTTATCTTGTGCAGTAACCTCTTATGTGGCACCTTATAGAAAGTAATAACAACGTATTTATATAGCTGCAGATAAGGACTATGAATAAAAAAACCTGTTGCTATCCCAGCTAACAGCAAAAGTTTTTATAAATATATTGAGAGAAAGTTTGTGAAAGGGGAATGTGGGTCCATGAAAGTGAGATGCAGGCAGGATGGAAATGTTAATTGAGTACTCTGTATCCCTCTTCAGAGTGGAGGAGGATAAAATTCCAGTGGTACAAGGGGACCTGAAATAGGTCAAGGGGAGGAACTTAGTGGATTTGATCGAAGTTTTTAAAAAAAGATAATGGAGAAAATAACAGGACAAAATAGTCAACTCTCCAGCATCTAAGAGTTTCCACGAATACCTGCAGTAAGAAATAGGTGAGGAAATTGCAGGTGCGTTGGTCACTCCAGTGGATTGAGCAAATCATTTTGGCTGACACTTCAGTGCCGTACAGAGGGAAGACTGCATTATCAGAGGATGAGATGTTATACTGAAGCCCCGTCTGCCCTCTTGGGATGATGTTAAAGATCCCACAGTACTATTTAAAGAGATGGGGAGTTCTCCTGGCCAACATTTATCCCTCAATGAACGCCACCATAACAGATTATCTGGTCATTACCTCATTGCTGTTTGTGGGACACTTGCTGTGTGCAAATTGGCTGCCTTGTTTGCCTCTAACAATCGTGAGTACAGTTCAAAAATACTTCATTGATGATGCAAAGCTTTGGGGCGTCCTGTGGATGTGACAGGTGCTAGATAAATGGACACTCTTTAAATGATGGGGTGTGTAGGCTTATTTGCAAACCAATCTGAACTATTGTTAGAATGGAAATATCTAACCTCCATTATTTCTGTAAATTTGAGTATTGTGTTGATAACTTGTGTAACTGTATTAACCTTTGCATTGTCTTCTAATTGCAGGCGCCCCCTTACATTGTAGATCATGGTGAGACTGGTCCAATAAGGTGCAATAGGTGCAAGGCCTACATGTGCCCCTATATGCAGTTTATTGAAGGTGGGAGGAGGTTCCAGTGTGCATTCTGCAGCTGTGTCACTGAAGGTAATCCCCTTTGTCCTGTTAGGAGGAAACTGTTGAGCTATTTGAATAATTTCCACTTCCTGTTCAACTTTCACTTAAAATACTATCGGAGGACAGCCGAGTCAAGTTCACCAATCTCCACGCAGCGCAGGGTTGAATGTAACTGTGCTGAACATGTCAGGAGCTGCATTTGAGAGTTGACATGCTCTGCTTTTCTTCTGCCTTCCCCACACTCTCTGCAGAAGAGGGAGCTGAAACTAGCAATCGGCCAGGCACCCAAGTGTAAATTTCTGTTCGAACAGTCTCTGGTCTCCGAGTACTCCAACTTTATAACACCAAGGCTACCTGTTCTGCAAGACATTTGGCGTGTCATCAGATATACCTCTCTGGTTTTTGATATTTTTTAAGATGCTTTTTCTGGAAATAGATATTGTTGAAATACATAACTTCAGTTTAAAAATAGCAGATTAGTGAGTGGTGTATGGATCGAGTTTTTAAAGTTTGTGTAACTGACTTGTCCAAATGCCTTTCCCATCCTTCCTAACTGCCTATTCTGGTACCTGGTCTGACTGTATTGTAACACATATTTCTCTTTCCCCAGTACTGCCTCACTATTTCCAACATTTGGATCATACTGGCAAGCGAATGGACTACTATGACCGACCAGAACTCTCACTCGGTTCCTATGAATTTTTAGCTACTGTAGACTACTGCAAGGTACTTTATTGCAGTAATTATACTCCTTGATCTGCAATCCCGTACCATGGTAGTAAATTATACATTTTAAATCCTCCCCGTTATAATTTGCAGAGACACGATATATTCTGCAAATCTTTTCCAGGTTTCCTGATTCAGATTTTATCCTGTGATTATTGCATGATATATCTTTCATTTTGTGGCTTTGAATGATTCATCATTTAAGTTAACTTACCTAGGTAATTATATTTCTGTTTGTAAATTCACTGCCACTTTTTTGTGCAATTTAATGTCGTCAGACAACAAAGCAATAAATCCGATTTGTTGCTGATATATGGTTTACTCTCGATGTTTAGTAAAGTTTCCCATTAGTGCTTTACTTGCTGTCAGATACAGGAGTGCAGATACTCGGGAATTATTTTTACCTTGTTGACTCCTGGGCAGCACCTTGTTGCCTGCTGTGTTTGCATTGACGTCTGTCCATGGCTGGCTTTAAGCAATATCAAAGGAATATTTATCAATGAGGAATTGCTGTACACTAAGAGCATGAATGTACAAGTTAAATTACAAAGTCCATTCTTACAATTGGGTGAAAGGATATTTTCAATTCAGTGCAGCTTGGTGCTCTATCAATATTTAGCAGTGTTTTTCGCTTGTGTGTACCAAATTCTGCCAAGCTTTTTTTTTGGTGGTGGGGTGGGGGGGCGCGGTTGGGGGCAGGGTGATGCTACGCTGTTTAGGGATTTCCTCCAACTTTGTCAAGATAAAAATCAAGATAAACCAACAACATCCCTTTTGTACAAATTAATCTGACAATAGCATCAGCAGCACTCTGCAATTGAGCCATCTGCTCTGCTCGCTTCAAGTGGGTTTCCCGTTGCCAGGTTTCTCTCATTTATCCTGCTGATGGCTGTGACTGATGCTTGGGGCAGGTCCCGAAGGGCCAGAAGCTCTCTCTTACCTCACCTCAGTGGCCGTTCGGTATGTGCCTGGACAGTGAGTATTGCTGAATCATCATCATCAGCATAGGCAGTCCCTCGGAATTGAGGAAGACCTGCTTCCACTCTAAAAGTGAGTTCTCAGGTGGCTGAGGAGTCCAATAAAGTAATTACAGTCCCTGTCACAGGTGGGACAGACAGTAGTTGAAGGAAAGGGTGGGTGGGGAGCCTGGTTTGCCGCACGCTCCTTCCGCTGAATGCGGTTGGTTTCTGCATGCTCTCGGCGATGAGACTCGAGGTGCTCAGTGCCCTCCCGGATGCTCTTCCTCCACTTAGGGCGGTCTTGGGCCAGGGACTCCCAGGTGTTGGTGGGGATGTTGCACTTTATCAATGAGGCTTTAAGGGTGTCCTTGAAACGGTTCCTCTGCCCACCTGGGGCTCGCTTGCCATGCGAAGCTCTGAGTAGAGTGCTTGCTTGGGGAATCTCGGGTCGGGCATGCGGACGATGTGGCCCACCCAGCGGAGCTGGTCGAGCGTGGTCAGTGCTTTGATGCTGGGGATGTTGGCCTGGAGGAGAACACTAACGTTGGTGCGCCTGTCCTCCCAATGGATTTGCAGGATCCTGCGGAAGCAGCGCTGGTGGTACTTCTTCAGTGCTTTGAGATGTCTGCTGTATATAGTCCACGTCTCTGAGCCATATAGAAGGGTGGGCACAGCTGTGGCCA
This sequence comes from Pristiophorus japonicus, assembly GCF_044704955.1. Taxonomy (NCBI): domain Eukaryota; kingdom Metazoa; phylum Chordata; class Chondrichthyes; family Pristiophoridae; genus Pristiophorus; species Pristiophorus japonicus. The sequence goes on along the minus strand of NC_091998.1, from coordinate 3,372,350 downwards.
AGGTTGGTGCAGGATGCTTTGCAGACAATGGACTTGAGATCCTTCCGCTGAAATTTCATATAGGCTTTCTTTTACAGAACAATAAAGTTCCTAATCCACCTGCTTTCATCTTTATGATTGATGTGTCCTACAATGCACTGAAGAGTGGGCTCGTTCATCTACTGTGTGAGGAGCTTAAAACTCTGCTGGATTACCTTCCAAGGTGAGAGAATATTTGCTGTTGCTGCATAAATGGTAATAACCAAAGTCCATTGTCAATGGTTTCTCAACCGTGTTGTTCTCGTGTATCAGCAGTAATCTAATTGAAAGAAGTCGCCATCTACTCCAGTACTTAAAATCATTATACTTTAAATGTATTCTTAACCACCTCTGTTCTAAGCTTCTCCAGTCTCTCCTCGTAGCTGAAGTCCCTCATCCCAAGTACCATTGTAGTAAATCTCCTCTGCACCCTCTCCAAAGGTCTTGACATTGTTCCTAAAATGTGGTGCCCAGAATAGCACACAGTAATCCAGCTGGGTTTAGAGTTTAGCATAACCATCCTTGTTTCTGTACTCTCTGCCTCTGTTTATAAAGCCAAGGAAGCAGTGTGCTTTTTAACAGCCTTCTCAACTTGTCCTGCCACCTTCAAAGGTCTGTGTACGTAAACCCTCAGCTCTCTCTGTTCTTGCACCCCCTTTAAAATTGTGCCTCTCCTCATTCTTCCTTTCAAAATGCATTACTTCACATTTCCCTGCATTCAATCTCATCTACCATATGTCCTCCTGAAGTCTGTTTCTATCCTCCTCATTGTATACTGCATTTCCAAATCTTGTGCTATTTGTAAGCTTTGAAATTATGCCCTCATTAATATGTATCAAAAAGAGCTGCGGTCCTAATGCTGACCCCTGGGGGATACCAATGCACACTGCCCTCCACTCTGGAAAAACAACCGTTCATCACAACTCTCTGCTTTCTGTCCCTTCGCCAAAGTTGTACCCGCTTTAATCCCAAGGGAATTGCAGCCACTTCTTTACTTTTGCGGATTAGCTGTGCTACAATATCCATAACCACGACGACCAAAGAAATGTATGTCGTTCCTTCACACCCGGTGAGAAGTTTCTAAGCGGAAAACTGCTGCCACTGCTGCCATGTTCTGTGGCCCTGATCGTTGCTCATTTGCTTACAGTCTATGTAGCATTGTTGCAGCATGACGCACCCTATTAACGGCACTTCACTTAGGACCGAATATTACTTCAAGCATTGTGGTGCTGCAAAGGAATCTCTCTAGTTTTCAACTTGTTGCTTTTCCTCCTCCAGGGAGGGCAACGCAGAAGAATCGGCGCTAAGGGTTGGATTTGTAACTTACAACAAAGTTCTGCATTTTTACAACGTGAAGAGCTCGTTGGCTCAGCCACAGATGATGGTGGTTTCTGATATCGCCGACATGTTTGTCCCCTTGCTTGACGGATTCCTGGTCAATGTAAATGAGTCACGGACTGTCATAAACAGGTAAGCACCCATCCAGTGATCTTACAGCATCACATCCCAGCCCCAACTTTCAAACTGATGGTTACAGCGTGGTATTCTGGAGTGTCATGTTTGTACTCCGAGATTTAATAATTGTTCAGTAATGACTCCATTGTGTCACAGCCCTTCGAACTCCCAAACCCATTCCTTCTGGTGTGCGGATAATAGTTGGAAACCTGAATTGTCATTTAATGTTACAAAATCTGAAACTAGTTACTAAAATATTGGTGCCACTGCTTGTGAAAGAACATTCTGTTGGTACTCTGATGATGGGACTTGGACAGGTCGTCAGAACTCAAATCGGGCTGGTTTCCTGACATTTTCTTCTGGTGCATTCCCATATATTGCCAGATTTATTGAATTCAGTTTTCTGACTTAACATGGTGGGATTTGAACTCTTGTCCTCTGGGTTGCTAGTTTTGGACCGTAACCATATCCTTCCTTACTGACGGGGATCTTGTGTATTGTGAAAGGTAGGCTCTTGAAAGTACTGTACAACATTTTAATTCTCCTTATTTGCAGTTTGATCTGAATGTGATGTTTGGTAAATGTTGGCGTAATGTACTCATTGCAGTTCACGGAACTGAATTACAATCTTGCTGTTCAACGAAGGATTTAATAATGACGACAAAATAATTCATTCAGTCTTTTCCCCCCCCCCAGTTTGTTAGAACAGATTCCTGAGATATTCGCTGATACCAGAGAGACAGAGACAGTCTTTGGACCCGTCATTCAGGCTGGTCTGGAGGCTCTTAAGGTAAGACTTCCTTTTATATGCAAAGCTGCTTAGAGTTAGCATTTTGTTTTAACAATGACCGCTGAATATCCAGATCAGGGGGATTGCAGCTGTGTACAGTGACATCACGATTCCCAGTCAAAGTGAAGATGATTGGATAATTCCCCCGTCAATCCCTGCTGTCAGTACTAGGATTGACTTTACGCACATCATTGCATTGTGTAACTATCCTCCACTCATGCATTCTGCTGGAGAAATTATCCTGCCTTTATCGGCGAGACATTGTTGCAGTTTCGGTCATGAGTTCTGTTTGCTGTAGTTCGTGGAGACTCTTATGTTTGCCGTAAGTTCTGCCCTGCCTCCAACATTGGCTGTCACAGCGGTGTCAGTAGACCCCCTGACCATTGGCTTGCTTTGCTGATCAGTATTTTGTACTTGCAGGCAGCAGAGTGTGCAGGCAAACTGTTTATATTTCATTCATCCCTGCCTCTCGCTGAAGCACCCGGAAAGCTGAAGAATAGAGACGACAAGAAGCTTATTAACACAGACAAAGAGAAGGTAGGATGGTCAAGATGCCTTTTCTGTCATTTGCAATTTATTATTTGTGAGCTAGTTGAAAAGTGAAGCATTTTCTGAGTAATTTTTAAAAAAAAAACTATATATATTCATTCTCTGAATGTGGATTGAACCGACAATGCCACATTTACAGCCCACCCCGAGCTGCTCTGAGTACATTGAGAGTCCACCATGCAATGTGGATCTGGAGCTGCATGTCGGCCAGGCAGCAGTGGCTGGTTGCTTTCCCTGAAGGGCGTTGGTCAGCCTGTTGGGTTTTTAACAACAATCTGACAGCTTCCATGGTTATTTTACCTGATGCAAGCCCACAGATCACCAGATTTAAGGAACTGAATTTCCCATTTGGCCATGGTGGGATTGAAACTCACAGATTGCTCATCCTGGACTGTAACCACGAGAGTCTCGTAACAGTTACAGCGGTGGTTTCCTGCACAGAAGCAGTTTCAGTCTGCTAAACCTGATACTGTGTCCGCGCTGAGCCGCTGCACAAAGCCAGCGAGGGATGCGGCTCAGTGTCGAGAGGAAAGGTTTCGAGGAACAATGGGTGAGGGGAAGCGGAAATGGAGACTCTTTGAAGAATGGGAGAGAATATGGATAAAGGATGCAGTGGAACGGGGGATTAGAAGGGAAAAACAATTTGCCGGAAGCATTTCCTCTCGGAATTGTCCTTTTTTTAAAAAAAAATGACTGTGGTTAGAGAATTCTCTCCCCGAACCAATTTCAATGTTTAAGTCAAATAAGGGCTGACTGGTGCAGCTTTAACACACTAACAATGGAAAGTCTCTTTGGAGTAAGGAAATCCACTGCGAATAAAGCACTGCTAGTGTGTTCATATGTGGTCACAGAGGCTTATCGCGCGTGCTTCCCCCTCACGCCCACTCTCTCCCTCTCACCCCTGTCCCTCTCTCCCTCTCACCCCTGTCCCTCTCTCCCTCTCTCTCTCCCCCTCCCCCCCGCCTCTCTTTCCCCCCTCGCTTTCTATTAAACATATACATTTGTTATTGCAGGTTCTGTTCCAACCTCAGACTAGCTTTTACAATAACCTGGGCAAGGAGTGTGTGGCACAAGGATGCTGTGTGGATCTCTTCCTATTTCCCAATCAGTACGTCGATGTGGCTACTTTAGGACTGGTTACTTACCAGACCGGGGGTTCCATTTACAAGTACACCTATTTCCAGGTAATGTTTTTAATTTGTACGATTGCTGTTGCCACACCGGAATTTCACAATTGTCATTCAGAGATTTAACCGACCTACCTCCTCCTGTGCACAATGATTCTGTCATAGTGGGGCTATCTAGGAAACGTGCATCCTTCCTGTAACAAGGAATGTTTTCTCACATCTCCCATTTATAGTTAACTGGCTTCAAGGGCAGTGATTTTTGAGCTGGATCACTTACTATGAATTACTACAATAAAATGTTATTTTAAAACTGATTTTTCTTTTGAATTGAATGTAAAAGTCACTGTTATTTCTCTGTTTGGAGACTAAATCCTGACCTCCCATTGTGCATCAGAAGTCCATATTCCTTGTGCATACTGAGTGCAAGTCACGCGCCTCATCTTGCTGGTCACTGTGGATAGGATGAGGCAGCTGTGGGGAGCAAGAGAGGTGGATGTGTGTTCAGGACCCCGGTGAGCAGTTTCTGATGATCTCAGCAGTTGCATCAGGGAGCTGTGGGGAGCAAGAGAGCAACTACTTTCTGGGGAAACAGGTGACCGGGTACTGTGTTGCTCAGACTGCTCTTGCACACTTCATTGATGCCACAAATAGTCTTCGAGCAAATTGTCTGCCCTCTTGGTGTGAGGAGGAGAGAGAAGTTGGACTAAAATGCACTGGGAAAACAGATTGAAGTGTGGGACGGTTGATGAACAGTGGTGTACATTTAAATAGATATTTCACAACTCAAGAAAAATATATTCCAGTAGGGAGGAAAGGGTGCAAGAGAAAAGATAGCCATCCGTGGCTAACTAAAGAAATAAAGGACAGTCTCCGATTTAAAAACAAGGGCATGCAAAGTGGCCAAAACTAGTGGGAGGACAGAAGATTGGGAAACTTTTAAAAGCCAGCAAAAACTGATTTAAAAAAAATGATTAATAAAGGGAAGATATGAAAGTAAACTAGCACAAAATATTAAAACAGGTAGCAAGAATTTCTAAAGGTATATAAAAAGAAAAAGAGTGACTAAAATAAGTGTTGGTCCCTTAGAGGACGAGACCGGGGAATTATTAATGGGGAACATGGAGATGGCAGAAACTCTAAACAAGTATTTTGTATCAGTTTTTTACGGTAGAGGACACTAACAATATTCCAACAGTGGATAGTCAAGGGGCTATAGCGGAGGAGGAACTTAACACAATCACAATCACTACGGAGGTGGTACTCAGTAAGATAATGGGACTAAAGGCAGATAAATCCCCTGGACCTGATGGCTTGCATCCTTGGGTCTTAAGAGAAGTAGCAGCAGGGATTGTGGATGCATTGGTTGTAATTTACCAAAATTCCCTGGATTCTGGGGAGATCCCAGCAGATTGGAAAACTGCAAATGTAATGCCTCTATTCAAAAAAAGGAGGCAGACAAAAAGCAGGAAACTATAGACCAGTTAGCCTAACATCTGTGGTTGGGAAAATGTTGGAGTCCATTATTAAAGAAGCAATAACAGGACATTTGGAAAAGCAAAATTTGGTCAGGCAAAGTCAGCATGGATTTATGAAGGGGTAGACATGTTTGACAAATTTGCTGGAATTCTGAGGATGTAACGAACAGGGTGGATAAAGGGGAACCAGTGGATGTGGTATATTTGGACTTCCGGAAGGCATTTGACAAGGTGCCACACAAAAGGTTACTGCATACGATAAAAGTTCATGGGGTTGGGGTAATATATTAGCATCGATAGAAGATTGGCTGACAAACAGAAAACAGAGAGTCGGGATAAATGGTTCATTCTCTGATTGGCAATCAGTAACGAATGGGGTGCCGTAGGGATCAGTGCTAGGACCCCAACTATTTACAATCTATATTAACGACTTGGAAGAGGGGACTGAGTGTAACGTAGCCAAGTTTGCTGACAATACAAAGATGGGAGGAAGGGTAATGTGTGAGGAGGACATAGAGGCTGCAGGAGGACATACAGGCTCAGTGAGTGGGCAAGAATTTGGCAGCTGGAGTATAATGTTGGAAAATGTGAGGTCATGCACTTTGGCAGAAAAAATCAAAGAGCAAGTTATTATTTAAATGGAGAAAGATTGCAAAGTGCTGCAGTACAGCGGGACCTGTGGATACTTGTGCATGAAACACAAAAGGATAGTATGCAGGTACAGCAAGTGATCAGGAAGGCCAATGGTATCTTGGCCTTTATTGCAAAGGGGATGGAGTATAAAAGCAGGTAAGTCTTGTTACAGCTGTACAGGATATTGGTGAGGCCACACCTGGAGTACTGCGTGCAGTTTTGGTTTCCATATTTACGAAAGGATATACTTGCTGTGGAGGCAGTTCAGAGAAGGTTCACTCGGTTGATCTCGGGGAGGAGTGGGTTCGCTGGAGTGGAACTAAACGACAGAACCAGTGGGAACCTATCCAACCTGCGCCATCTCCAGGCCAGGTCCAAGACCACCCTCTATCATCGAGCGACAGTACGTGGACCACGCCTGCGTCTGCGCACATAGAGGGTGCACTCCAGGACATAGTCGACATATTTACTGAGGCGTACGAAAGCATGGGCCTTACGCTAAACATCCGTAAGACAAAGGTCCTCCACCAGCCTGTCCTCACCGCACAGCACTGCCCCCCCCCTCAAGCGCAGACAGCAGAAAGAGCGTGCGGCAAACCAGTCCCACCCACCCCTTCCCTCAACGACTATCTGTCCCACCTGTGACAGAGTCTATGGCTCTCGTATTGGACTGTTCAGCCACCAAAGGACTCACTTCTGGAGTGGAAGCAAGTCTTCCTCGATTCTGAGGGACTGCCTGTGATGATGATGATGATGCTGATGATGATGATGATGATGAGTGGGTTGACTTATAAGGAAAGGTTGAGTAGGTTGGGCCTCTACTCATTGCCAGAAGAATGAGAGGTGATCTTATAGAAACGTGTAAGATTATGAGGGGGCTTGACTAGGTTGATGCAGAGAGGATGCTTCCACTGGTGGGAGAGACTAGAACTAGAAGGCATGATCTTAGGACAAGGGGCGCCCATTTAGAACTGAGATGAGGAGAAATTTCTTCTGAGGGTTGTAAATCTGAGGAATTCGTTGCCTCAGAGCTGTGGAAGCTGGGACATTAAATAAATTTAAGACAGAAATAGACAGTTTCTTAAACGATAAGGGATTATGGGGAGCGGGTGGTGAAGTGGAGCTGAGTCCATGATCAGATCAGCCATTATCTTATTGAATGGCGGAGCAGGCTCGAGGGGCCTTATGGTCTACTCCTGCTCCTATTGCTTCTGTTCTATGTTAAATTCTAGCCACAATCTTGGTTAATGAGCTGCCCACAAGGGAGCAAGATATTTGGCTGAGACGGGAGAGACTAGAACTAGAGGGCATGATCTTAGGACAAGGGCCCATGAACTCATTGAATGGCGGTGCAGGCTCAAAGGGCCGAATGGCCTACTCCAGCACCTATTTTCTATGTTTTCTATGGGAAAACTCTGAGCAAAAATAATGAGCAATGGGGTCAGGATCTATCGAACCACCCATACCGCCTAAATGCCTGGACCACCACACCTTCCAATCAGCGAGGGCTACCATTGGTACTAAAGGGAGAGGATTGCTGGGAGAGAGGCAACACTGCTGATGATTTCTAAGAGTAGAGTTGGGGGACAATTTGGGATTCTGTTGTACCTTTTGGAAGGTGAGGTACTCATGTCCTGCTTTCCACTTGTACTCCAGTATTACATAGAGATGGGGTATTTAAATTGGCAACTAGCTGTTCATGTTATACAGAAACATACTGTTTTATGACCTTTTTATATCCTTATTTAGCAAACAGCTTTTAATAAAGTTTATATAATTTCCCGTGTGGGCAAATAGATACAATTAAAGATCACTGATTAAACGCAACTGGTTTATATCCATGTTGTTTGGCAAAAATTGTGGCTTGTGTGCAACAGAGTTTGAAAGGTGCCCCTGATGTAGTGAGGAACTTGGTTTGGGCCCATGGCATCACTTCCTATAATCCATGACATATTTCCTGACTGTGTGAAATAAATGTAGTGTCTTCAGTAACTGGCCCATAATGCTCTGACCAGAGTTATATAGAACTAACTGCTGGCAAATATAATTTTAAAAATTCAAAAGTTACTCATCACAGGGCTGACTTTAATTAAACATATATTTATGAACTACTGTTTGCAACAACTGAAGTCTGATTATGCAACTATAGAGTTATAGATTTACTTCGAACTGGTTGCTAAAACTGCTTTGCAAGTAAGCCTGGTTTTCGATCGCACATTGCATTTTTTTGAATGTTGCAATTAATGATTTAGCATTCATTTAAAAAAAACAATGAGAGAATGAACTAATTCCCAATAATTATATTGCTCTCTAAATATTGCAGGAATTGAACGTCCCATGAGCTGGGAGGTTGAATGTTTAAGTGTCTGGTTTAAGGAGATGTAAAATAACATCAAACAATTTGGATGTAACTTCTTTCTCCTCCCAAGAAGCTCATTTTTTCTAAACGATCCCTCACAATTAGTTTTCTGCGATGACTTGCATGAAATTATATCTTGGGGGTTGAGGTTCTGGCCCCAAGGTCTGACGATGTATTACGGACCTAGCTGTTTGATTCTTAGTGGGTAGCAACCTACAGTACTCGACTGGAGGAGATTTGTCTGAAAGTATTCAAATTGGATTAGGTTTAGTGATCTAAGATGCAGTAGGTTTCTCTCATGTTTTTACTGAGCATTAGTTTTGATTAACCTGTTCAAGACAGGTGGTTCTGTGCTGCAAGCTGGCACCAAAGTAAAACCATGGCTTTAGTGTCTGCTTTTCTGTACTATACTTCTGATTTCTGATTCCTGATTCCTGTCCTCTTGAGAAAAAATATAATTAGCTTTTCCATTCCTTAAAGCTGCTCTTTTCTTCATGAACATTTTGGCCTTCTGAAGACTAAAATTGCATGCTTGCAATTTTATGCCTTATTCCAAGAGAACTAATCAAACTAAAGGACTTGTTCTTTTAAAGGGGAAGGCAGCATTTACCTTATCGTGCAGATTTTCAAGTGTCATTTGTTCCTTTCCAGGCACAAGCAGATGGCGAGCGCTTCCTGAATGACCTGCACCGGGATGTTCGGAAAGTGATCGGGTTTGATTCTGTGATGCGGGTGCGCACAAGCACGGGTATGTCCCTTTTGGAACTGCTGGTGATTTTAACCATCTCGTTGATACGTCTGTTCGAAAATATTGAGAGAGGAGACTTGTAGTCTGGATAGTGCAATTTCAGCACCGCTTTAGACCTGTGAACAGCCTTTGATCTTTGTACCTCTGATGTAATTGTTTCTTCTGGGATACACTATCCTCAATCATTGATGTGCTTTCGTGTCCTGCACACGTCTGTGCAAAGCTCAATCTTAGCGTTAGTATTTTTCTTGGGCGCTGTGCACTTCCATCATTTCCGAGGTGCGATTTAGTTGCATTGAATACCAACAGACTTCTTAATAAATGACTAAGTGGAGGTTGCATTATTTGAAGATGATTCAAAATAAACTTTGACCACAAAGAGCACGAATCTACAATATACTGATGGTGAGAACCTTGTGTTATCCAACATTGATGCAACTTTAATCTGAAAGCATTTACGTCACATTATTCCTAAATATTAAAACTTTGATTTGTATGTAAATCAGGTGCTAGTGATAAAGAATCTATTGGACATATTTGTTTTAATATCCAACTTTATTCGAAACATGCACTCATTGCTAACGGCTCATTTCCTCTTGTTACAATTTTTGGTCTCACTCGTGTCAACATGTAACATTCTGGATGTCTGTGTGATCAGGTGACGACGGGAATTCCCTGTAAACATTGCAGGTTGCCACTCCACTCGGTGCATTTTAGCTCCCTGTATCCATGTGAGCGATATCATGGCACGTGCTAGTTTTTTTAAATGTATTTATATGAAAGGATAGTTTGTCTGCAGAAATAACCTTGAAATTTAGTTTGTTACATCTGTGATCACAGAACCTTGTTATAAAGGACTGCTTGTTTCTGAATGTTTCATGTCTGTTCGTTTTGGTTTTTCCTTTGATCATGGTAATAATGTCAAAAATCTGCTTTTGCTCCAGGGATTCGGGCAACTGATTTCTTCGGCTCGTTTTATATGAGCAACACAACTGATGTGGAGCTGGCGGCGTTAGACTGTGATAAAACCATTACTGTGGAGTTCAAACATGACGATAAGTTGAATGAAGATAATGGAGCTCAAATTCAGGTGAGAAAATGCCATAAAACTGCTTTCTAATCGATCTATAAATATTTTAGAAAAGTAAGGGAGATTTTTAAGTGTAGTGTGTTGCCCATTTGCGTTCTCCTTTTTGCTCACGCTACTCGCCATTCCTTTGGTGGACGCAAGTATCGAATTCTATTGTCTTGTGATAACCTTGTACTGGTGTGATACTCGTGCACAGGCTTATGTTCGCATCAGTCTGTCACAAATCTTAATTCTTTTCTTAAGGCATTCGGGTACATTTTGCTTTCGGTCACATCTGTTTTACAAGTAAGGGATCACAAGATAGATATACAGATGGTGAAGGCCATTCAATCCATCTTTGCCTATCCATCCATCCGTGGAGATACAACAGTCCCTTAAGTGAATTGATCCATTTGAACATTCTGGCAGGCTCCTTGACATGGTCATAACTTTTAGATCTACTGAATCATACAGTGCAGAAGGAGGCCACTCAGCCCATCATGCCTGTACCGGCTCTTTGAAAGAGCGATCCAATTAGTTCCACTCCCCTGCGCTTTCCCTGCAATTTTTACCCCGACTAGTTTTTATCCAATTCCCTTTTGAAAGTTATGATTGAATCTGCTTCCACCATCATGTCGGGCAGTGCAACCATTTGTATTCAATACTTATGTTTCTTGTGATATTTAAGTGCAGGAACATTGTTTACCTGTTGTATTAAAACAAATTGTGTACGCAGTTCACTGATTTATCCCTCACTTGGATTATCTTTCAGGGTTTGCTAAAGTACATTTCAATGTCCATTTTTGTGCTGTATCATATCTATGCGTGTGATAAACGAGCGTTTTTCCTTTCTTCTCCTGCCTGCAGTGTGCTTTGCTCTATACCAGTTGCAGTGGACAGAGGAGGTTACGTATACACAACCTATCCCTTAACTGTTGTACCCAGCTTGCTGACCTGTACCGAAACTGTGAGACCGACACACTTATCAACTTCTTTGTGAAACTGGGTAAGCTGCAGCCAGGATTATGACTCGTGTCTGACAGAAATTGCCTTTATACAGGGGACGGAGAGCTCTGCTCGGTGTCACTGCGCTGAGCTTGTCCTGGAACATCATGCTGCGTGAGTTAGCTGATGGCAGTGGGCTGGCATTCAGAGTGCGACAGTCTTGCTGTCCCTGGGGAGGGGAGGAAGGTCAGTCGGTCGGGATTCTGGCCCCTGATTGTTATCCCAGGATGTCTTGGGCTGTGTGTGTATAGATCCCACGTGAGGATTGGATCGGGTGTGGCGTGACATCCTGCAGTTTGAATAGCCTGTCCAGACTGACCATTGAGGCTCACAGGTGTATAGCGGCACTCTGAGGTACCTGAAGTGGCTCTGGTGCCACAAAATTGGCCTTCACTTGACACCTTCGGGAGGGATGGGGAGAAATGAACAGAGAAAGGAGGAGGAAAATGATACTGCAGTTGACTATAGAAAGCATTCAACAGAATCCAAGGCTGGAATCAAGTCTCTGGTTTCAAATAATTGTCAGCTACTCGAGGTTTATAATTATATGCAAAACCCCTCGACCCTGATTCAATTCCATTTGCAGTTTTAAAATGCACCCTACACAAATCGTCTTCCATCAGTATCCCGTAAAATCCTGGAGATTTGTATAACTTGGGGTGGAAGAGTGTGATACCCTTTTTTAATCTTGTTCTCCGGCAATTGTTTCGATGCTTGCCATTTAGCAGGTTGGTTTCAAATTACTGCTTTTAATACAAGCTCATGTTTCCTTGAACAAAACTCATG